>NC_037669.1:92345867-92371729 GCF_003255815.1 Theropithecus gelada
TTTTTTTTTTTGAGACGGAGTCTTGCTCTGTCACCCAGGCTGGAGTGCCGTGGCCGGATCTCAGCTCACTGCAAGCTCCGCCTCCCAGGTTCACGCCATTCTCCCGCCTCAGCCTCCCGAGTAGCTGGGACTACAGGCGCCCGCCACTTCGCCCGGCTAGTTTTTTTTTTTTTGTATTTTTTAGTGGAGACGGGGTTTCACCGTGTTAGCCAGGATGGTCTCGATCTCCTGACCTCGTGATCCACCCGTCTCGGCCTCCCAAAGTGCTGGGATTACAGGCTTGAGCCACCGCGCCCGGCCAACAAGCCCGTTCTTAAGATATAAGGTAAACACTGAAACTAAGTGCATTGCTTCTTTTTCTCCCTTATTTCAAACTCGCTTTTGCTCCCCTAAACACACACACATACACATGTGTATGCATACTGTGTATTAATTTGGGAGTTTTGAATTGATCACAAAAGAGCTAAATTATAATTCCAAATTAAAGTTTGAAGTACTTCAATTATCACAAAAAAAGATAGATTGGGCGGGCAGCACTGCCCACAGCTGTAATCCCAGCACTTTGGGAGGCCGAGTTGGGCAGATCACCTGAGATCAGAAGTTCAAGACCAGCCTGGCCTTGAGCCCTGTCGTGAAACCCTGTCTCTACTAAAAATACAAAAATTAATTGGGCATGGTGGTGCTGGCCTGTAATCCCAGCTACTCCAGAAGCTGAGGCAGTAGAATCACTTGAGCCCGGGAGGCAGAGGTTGTAGTTAGCCGGAAAAAAAAAAAAGATACATCAAAAAGGAGAGTCATCTAGTGACTAAGATTAATTTTTGCTCAGCGGTTTGGGAAGACTGGCAGTCAGAAACCTAGCATCTTCTTTGTGGCTTTTCCATTAAGTTTTCACCATTTGATCATGGGCAAACCACTTTTTTTCTCTGGACCCCATTTTATTCCTCTGTAAAATGAGGGATCTGTTAGGGAAGCCCCAGCATTCTGACTGTACTGTCACACATACTTTAGTGTCTTTGCAGTACTGTTGATGGATATAATGGACCCTTGTCCTAAAAAGGATTCAGGGAATAGGTTATTTCCTTTCCTTAGGCAGTGCCCCAGATTTTGAAATTTAGCTTTTCTTTTTCTCTTATCTGTTAGTGATTGCAGTTACGATTCATATGTTGTTTCTTGTCAGTAGTAGTGGTTGTTTTGTTTTGTTTTTGTCTATCTTTATCAGAATGTAGCAGTTCTCCAGTCCAGGGACTTAGGCTTTCTTTCTTTTGTTGTTTTTGTTGTTGTTGTTGTTGTTGTTGTTGTTATTACTACTACACTTCAGATTCCCTGTAGGGAGTAGGAAAACCTACTTCATATACATATGTACAGTTTCTTGGTTGTTTTTTTGTTTGTTTGGAGATGGAGTTTCACTCTTGTTGCCCAGGCTGGAGTGCAGTGGCATGATCTCCACTCACTGCAACCTCCGCCTCCCGGGTTCAAGCGATTCTCCTGCCTCAGCCTCCCGAGTAGCTGGGGTTACAGGCATGCGCCACCACACCCAGCTAATTTTATATTTTTAGTAGACACGGAGTTTCTCCATGTTGTTCAGGCTGGTCTTGAACTCCCAACCTCAGGCAATCCGCCTGCCTCGGCCTCCCAAAGAACTGGGATTACAGGCGTGAGCCACCGTGCCTGGCCTTCTTGGTTGTTTTTTTAAAGCTAGCATCAGTAGATACATTATGTATTTCTGTGTTTTAACTACTTTGTCAAATGCTTTTTATATATATTCCCTCAATTCTCACGGCTATGTGTTTTGTTGTAGTCAGACCCCTGGGTGACCACCAAGCTTATCTGTATGCCTGAGCATCTGGCTGGCATGATGTCTTGGGTACTCGCCCCTTCTATGGGCTTGAACTTCTTGGCCCTGACCACCCCCCTCCCCAGATTGCCTCTTTCAACTCTCTGTCTCCTGAGCCTTGTAACTATGAAGCCAGTGCTTGGCCTAGTTGCTAGATGTGGACCTCATAATTATATTTTTTCAGGTTGACCACATTTCTGATCTACACAGTATGAACTGTAGTCTGGAATACGCACTCCTTTGTGCCTGGCTAGCTTCATTCTTCTGGTTTCTGCTCTTGGTCTTTTGGCTGGTTCACATTTTGCAGTCTGCTGTTTGTGGATAGAATTACTGAGGCAGAATATGTGATATCTGAAGGTAGCAGAGAACTGTAATTTTACTTACTGCCTTAGCTGTTGGGCAGGGAGGATCTGGTGAAGTGGGTCTGGGTAGGCTAGCCAGAACTAAAAATAATTTGGCTATAAGGAACAAGTTTCTATGCTTGTTCTTTGCCTTGGTATTTTCCGCTTCTTCAGAATATAAGGGCCAACTACCACTTTCTTCAGACATGCTGCAGCATCCACCACACCCAGTCATGCCTCTGCCAATAGGCTGCACCCTCGCATGAGACAGAAAGGTTACTGAACGTACTGCCTAGTGGAGCCCCAAGTTGAAATCACATTGTGAGTTGGACATAGCAGCAGGCCTGTGATTCCTTGAATGTCTGTTTCAACTTCAGATGTGAAAGTGGTAAAATGGAATCCGAGAGCACCTTAAAGATTCCCCTCCTTTTATAGAGGAAGAAACTGAAGCTAAGAGCAGTTAAATGAATTTCTAAGACTCTTTAACTATTAAGTGACACAGATTTTAAAATCTGGCCTTCTGACTCAAAGCCAAATTAATTTTTTCCCCACCATGTCAGTAAATTGAGGATGTATACGTGTGTGTCATTTGTAGGGGGTGACTAGTTTTGAGAGAATGGGGTTGTTGAAGCTTACCTGATTTCTAAGGTATTTTCCAGAGTTTTCCTCTGGCATATTCGCACTGTATTGCAACAATATCTTCCCCACCCCTAGACCTTTTTTTTTTTGGACAGGGTTTCCTCTCACCCAGGCTGGAGTGCAGTGATGTGATCACGGCCCACTGCAGCCTTGACTTACTGGGCCCAGGCAATTCTCCCACCTCAGCCTTCTGAGTAGCTGGGACCGCAATTTTGTGTCACCATGCCCACCTAATTTTTTGTACTTTTTGTAGAGACAGGGTTTTGCCATGCTGCCCAGGCTGGTCTCAGACTCCTGGGCTCAAGCATTCTGCCCATCTCAGCCTCCCAAAGTGCTGGGACTACAGGTGTGGGCCATGGCACCCAGCCACCTCCAGACTTTCATAATTTTCATCACATATTGTACATACTTAATTAGATTATTCAATTATATGTATAAAAAAGATAAGAAAGCGATAATTCAACCGTGTTCTGTTACCGTGGCCTTTCTGTATCCAATCTTGCCTCATATTTTTTCTTGTTACTAATTAGAATCATGATTCTCCTGGCATTCTTCATTTTGTTATACCTCACTTCCTTTTCCTCAGCAACATCTTTGCCATAGAGTATAGAAACCAGGTTCCTTGCCAATTAATCTGTATCGTGCTTTGTCATGTATTGCTACTAAACAGGTCAAGATCAAGGGGAAGAAATGTATATGAGGCTCAGTTCATGTTCAGGACAGAGGTAAATGGAAATTTATATTTTTTTTCAGCATTGCAACATTGCCACTCATGATCATGAATGTAGCCCTGTGTCAGGTACTAAAGGTAATGCAAACAGGATATATGGTTGATCCCTGCACTCTTGTTGGGAACTTGAGTGGTATGAATGGAGAAGGTGAGTTATTGGGGACAGAGGCTACAGTTTAGCAAGCTTTCCTGTGCAGACCTTGGTAATTTCTTTACATTTTATAGACCAAAGAACAGTCTTAATTTGCCCTTTTTTCCAAAGGCATTTAAAAACTGTAATCAAATCATTGCAGTTTATGGCAAATGGCCTTTAAAAAAAAAAAAAAAAGCAATCTAAATCTTTTCTTCATCTTGGAAAAAGACTTCTCTTGGATTTCTGATAGAATATTTCCAATATGCTACGTTAGTGCAAGACAGTAACTTACAGCTAGACAAGAAAAATCAGCGTTGTTCAAAGTAAGAGCATAGCCTGTTCTTACAGTATAATTTTTTTCCCACAATTTTGTTTTATGGGTCCTTCAGCTTGAATATATAATTTGTGAGCTCAAAGCCCAGGGCAGCAAAGGACCATGCTGAGTTAAATGGCAGTAGGCTCTGGTGGGTGGGGAAAACTCCAAGCTACAATTGTTAGAGTCCCTAAGTCTGGAGGTCAGAGAAAGATGAACTGCCCCCAGTGTGTTCACATGACACCTAACAGATCATTAGGCTGGAAAGAGCAGGGCTGGTAGCTGGTAGTGGAGGGAGCAACCCAGCCTCATCCAAGGAACCAAGTGGGGGCAGGGACAGGCGTAAATGCATCAGGCGTTTGTTGTCACACAAATTTCTTATAATTAGAATACCTATCCCCAAAGCCCTGATCACTGAAGTCTTTAAATGAACCCTTTATTAAACTCTTCCATTATGCAGAGCTATGGATGGAGCTCTTCTGGGTTTTAGGGACCCCACTCAAGTCAGCTTTCAAGTGAATTTGATGAGTTGCTATGACAGCAAACCCACTCTTCCTCTGAGAATGAATGCCTGTAATTTTAATACTATGTTAAGGTGTAGGGCTTTTTTTTTTTTTTTAGTCCAATTTTGAACAATTTCCTGGATTCTTCTTCGGGGGTTATAGCTGGGGATTGGCAAATGAGTCTCGGTTATTTTTAAAACAGTTTTCTGAGTGGGTGAATGTGGAAGGGTGGGCATGATATCAGATAAGAGAGTGTGTGGGTATACACATATCTATATCAGTGAAAGCCAAAATAATTACTATCCTTAGTGCTTGGATTGGCACCGTACCGTGTTTTAAATTGCAGATCTAAACAGAGTGCTAGTTCACAGGAAATTACATTCTCAGATTAACAGTAGCACTTCATTGTGCAGAAAGCAGCAGGTTCTTTCTTTCTCTTTCATTCATTCTTCCTTCCTTTCTTTCTTTCACATTTGTAAGTACATTTAATACCCAACTGCTTGAGGAGAGAGGGGCATTGAGGGAGAGGTGAATTTTGTCATGAATACTGGGGAATTGGTGTGATGTCACTGCAAGCTCTGTGTGATCGTAGGTGGTATTAGAGCTCCAGGAGCGAAAGCAGGGAGAGCAGTGGAAGAGACGATGTCGCTCTCAGACAAGCAGACAGCCTCTCTCACTGCCGCGTACGGTCAGCTCAGTAAGAGCAAGCCTGCGGAGTGCCGAATGGACTCCCCAAAAGAAATCAGTCAAGCCGGATTCGAATGGCAGAGGACAGAGGGCAAACTGAATGAAATTGGGCTGAATGTCAGCATGGACGGGCAACCGAAAGATGGGCTTGTGAAGAATGCCAGCTTCCTGGAGCAGAATAAGCTCTGCTTTTTTGAGGGGAAGCTAGACAAAGAGCTCAGCATTGAAGTGCAGGACACGGACTATCAAGCAGCCTCGGGTCACCTTGAGAGCAGGTATGTGATTTCAGAGACCTACCATCCCTTGGAGGGGAACTCGGTACACCAGAAGACCTCCGAGTTCCATCTGGGACTCATAGAGGGGCCAGACAAAAACAAAACCATTCCAGTTCAGGGGAAGGTGGCAGGGAAGAATGGACTAGAGACCAAGAGCCAGTCAGATCTGGATTTCCCTGGGGCTGCTGACATCCGTACCAGGTATGCTAAGGAGCAGGAAACCAGTGTTTGGAACCCCAACTTTCATCCAGTGGCTCAAGGCCCTCTGGGCTCAAGGGAAGCAACTCCGGGAGAGATGAAGAATAGCATCATCCCTGGCTGCCCAGTGATTGGGGTGGTAAATAACTCTGAGCAGCTGAAATGTGAGTCCCCACTCCTGGTGTCTCTAGCCCACCCAGCCCCCATTATTGAGCCTTCACCCACCACCATTCCACCAATCACTATGGTGTTCACCCAGGAACATTTGAATGCAAGCTCTCACATCAGAGACCATGATAAAGAGTTGGAGAAATTGAGTTCTACCGAGGAGGAAGCTGTGCTCAACCAAGCCCCACAGCAGAAGAAGACAGTGCGCAGGGCCCTGTCTGAATGTTCTCACCTCTCAGTTCCCCCAGCTGTCAACCTTGCAGATAAGTACCCTGAACTCCCTGCCCGAGAAGAGCCTTCTTCTGGCCTGCTGCCTCCCCCTAGTAGCCCAATGTCTAGTCCTATGCCTGGGAAACTGGGAGCTCCTGCTATGAAGCGCTCCATGACTGTGGGTGAGGAACAGACAGCTAGCTACAAACTGAGCCCTGGGAAACTGCCCATCGTGTCTACTAAAGAGATACCTCCTTTCATCTGCGAGGAACCAGTGGCCAAGAAGAGAGAAGAATTGGCCCACTTCAGCAACAGCAGCAGCAACTCTGGGAAAAAGGAACTCGGCACTGCTGGATTATATCTCCATAGTAAGCTGGAGCAGATTCCTGAAGGAAGCAGCAAGGAAAAAGGGCAGGAAGATATTAGTGAAACTAGAATTGATTCATGCTCCCAGGTCTGCCAGCGAGGAGAGAAACAGCCAGGACAGACAGCTCTGGCAGGGAAGAAAGAAATTGAGGTCACTGCAACCCAGAGCACTCCATCGTTTCTGTGTGAAGAGCCCCCACGTGATGGTATGTTTCTAAATTTTGCCTCCATTGGGAACAAGCAGACAGCAAGGAAGGAACCAAAGTGACAGATTACCAGCAGAGCACTAAGCAGCTTTTTACAGCCTGGTTCTGTGACTGCCTGGGGAAAGCTTAATTCCCTTGTGTTAGAAGCTTGCTGGGAGTGAGGCAAGAAAGAGAGAGAACAAAGTGAATCTTGCAGGGTCAAGCCGAATGTCTTGCTAGCATGACAGATAGTGTGAATTGAGTAGGTGGGTTCGGGGTGGAATGGGGTCAGAGAATGGTGGGCATAAAAACTAGAGCCCCTTTCTTGACCTCATGTCACCCTGTCCAACCCATCCCCCATCCACCCAGCCCTCAGCTCCCGGTTGGTTTGAACCAGATGATTCCTGAGCTCTAAATCCTCCAATCGCAAATGATTGATTTCCTTGCTTGAAAATCTGTCACTTTGTATAGATTCACAATGGGTTTATCAGCACTAACCTCCTCTCATTAAGTTGCACGATCTGGATGGAAGCTCTGTTTTCTGTTTTGCTTTTGAGAATGTTTTACTTTTGTTCAAACTGAAAAAGAACCCTTTAAAGCTAGCTGTTTAATATTCTTTCTGTGTTCTTCATGTTTGACCCAATCTTGCTTCTAGTGTTCTCTTTTTGTGTGTGTTTTGAGAGGATTTGTGGGGAGAAAAAGAAGAAAGAGAAAACGGGGAGAGGAGGAGAGACTTGCAACCTAATAAACAGCTAAATGTTGCGGTCTTTGTGACTGCCTTTTGTGTCTTTCTTCCTGGCCCTTTTCTTCCCCATCTCCCATCCCCCCACAGCTGTTACTGTGGTGGTCTGAAAAAGCCTGCATTTTTCTGAGTCCAGTTTGAGCACAAAGGGCCATAATTCAGGAGCTTGTAAATGGGGATTTAAAACATGTGTTTTGCTTGTTTAAAAAAAAATAGTCTTGTTTCCTGGGACCTGTTTTCTCTAATATTTATTACTCTCAGTACATTTTTATAAAATTTTACTTTTTTTCTTTGAAAGTAAGAAATGGTATTTTCTAGAGGAGTGGTAAGTAGAAGACATACAGATGTTTTGGGTTTTTGTTTTTTTATGGAGATAAAAAACATGTTTTTTTATGGAGATAAACATGTTTTTTTATGGAGGCAGAGAAGTTTAATAGTTCCTCTTTGATTTCTTATGACTCCAGGATCACAAGCATTCAGGCGTCCCATGCTGTTGCTTCCTTCTAGCTGTGACAGAACTGTAAGCTCCTCCTGGACAGGACTTTGTCATCTTTTTGTTGATCCCCAGGTGCTTTGTTCAGTACCACATACCTTCTAGGTGATCATGAGTGAAGACTTTGTTTCAGAACAAGTTCTTTCTAATTCACACTAACAGAAGTTTGTGCTAATAGAAAAAAATTTCAGATGACTGACAAATCCACCGATCCATTCACCCTGATAAAAGTTTAAATGCTGACTCTGTTAACCACTCTGTAGGTAAAACTTTTATATGAAGATTGTTTCATTTAACATGCCTACCATTTGCATTCACTATCTAGGAGCTGGAAATTGTCCTTATCCTCAAGCAACTTTCATATGAAGATTGTTTCATTTAACATGCCTACCATTTGCATTCACTGTCTAGGCACTGGAAATTGTCCTTATCCTCAAGTAACTTTCGATCCAGTTGGAGGGCTAAGAGGCAGTGGGAGGGTTGTGAATCGTGAAAACATTTTGGAGGAAGTCACATTTGAGGTGGGCCTTGGAACCCTGGCATGTCAAACAATGCAGAGGGAAAGCCTTCCAGGCAAGGGAACTCATATAAGCAAAGGTATGAAGCCTAGACAGCTCATGTTAGGTAAAAGAACAATGGAGGAATCTCAGGGCATCTAGTCATAGGGAATGTGGCCAGGCTGCCACCATTGTGTATATCTCTCTTGGGACCTCTGCTTCTCCCTGCACATGTGCTCCATTCTCTTCCCTTTAAAAATCTGTATTTCCTCTGTCATCTCTTTTTGCTTCCCTTGTGACTCTTTCTGCCAGGACAGAATAGCATTGAGTTGCCATGGTTTGAGCTCCGTGGCCAGCTTTGTTACCACCATATATGTCAGGGTTCCAATGTTGCATGACTGTAATTTCCATGTCTTTGTCTGTACTGACAGTGACTGAATAATTATATCTTATTGGCTCAGCTTGGTCCAGTCAACTGTATACCAGGTCCCATAGCCTTCTTAACCAATCTGAGTCATTTAGACCCACCCGCTTCATTCATCTTGAGGCTTCTCTAGAGAAGAGAGGATAGGTTAAGGAAATATTCCAAAGCCATCTTTACATATGTGGCAAGAAATAATGGGAGAAAATTCTAGAAAGTTGTTTGGAATCCAGTCTTGCTAAGCTTCAAATGTCCCACTGAAAAGTTTAAAGCTTACTACCATGTTCTGAAACTGTGGTGACTGCCTATGACAGCAGATAAGGTAGCTCCAGGTCAGCTTTAGGTAGACTGACTTGCTGTCAGTAAGTGTGATGAACTGGAAGACCAAGAGTTGAAGGCAGACAGTCCTGTTAGGGAAATTTGATTCAGGTAGTGGTAGATGAAACACTGAGGACATGAGAGGGGAAATATAACAGGTGAAGATAAAGTGAAACTGGAATGTGGGTGGTGTGTGAGAAAAAAGAATTGACAGTCATGCTGTGATGTGAGCCTGGTTTTCCCAGCTGGTGGTAGTATAGGTAATAGAAAGACCCAACAGAAGAGCACAGTTCAGTGAAGGAGTTAATGAGTTCCACTTCACACACTTTTGTTTTGTTTTGTTTTGTTTTTTTGAGATGGAGTCTCGCTTTGTCGCCCAGACTGGAGTGCAGTGGCACGATCTCCGCTTACTGCAAGCTCCGCCTGCCGGGTTCATGCCATTCCTTGGCCTCAGCCTCCCAAATAGCTGGGACTATAGGCACCCGCCACCATGCCCAGCTAATTTTTATTTTGTATTTTTAGTAGAGACGGGATTTCACCGTGTTAGCCAGGACGGTCTGGATCTCCTGACTTCGTGATCCGCCTGCCTTGGCCTCCCAAAGTGCTGGGATTACAGGTGTGAGCCACCGCGCCTGGCCCACTTCACACATTCTTTTGTGAAACTCTGGGGATATGTAGATTGTGGTCTCTAGAAATTGCCTGATAGCTGGGCTTGGTGGCTCATGCCTGTAATCTCAGCACTTTGGGAGGCCTTGGCAGGCAGATTACTTGAAACCAGGAGTTTGAAACCAGCCTGGGCAACATGGCAAAAAACCCATCTCTAAGAAAAAATACAGGCCGGGCGCGGTGGCTCAAGCCTGTAATCCCAGCACTTTGGGAGGCCGAGACGGGCGGATCACGAGGTCAGGAGATCGAGACCATCCTGGCGAACACGGTGAAACCCCGTCTCTAACAAAAAAACTAGCCGGGCGAGGTGGCGGGCGCCTGTAGTCCCAGCTACTCGGGAGGCTGAGGCAGGAGAATGGCAGGAACCCGGGAGGCGGAGCTTGCAGTGAGCTGAGATCCGGCCACTGCACTCCAGCCTGGGCGACACAGCCAGACTCCGTCTCAAAAAAGAAAAAAAAAAAAAAAAAAAAGAAAAAATACAAAACTCAGGTGGGCATGGCAGCACGTACCTATAGTCCCAACTACTTGGGAGGCTGAGATGGGAGGATCGCTCAAGCCCAAAAGGACGAGGCTACAGTGAACCAAGATCGTGCCACTGTGCTCCAGCCTGGGAGATAGACCAAGATCAGGTCTCAGAACAAACAACAAAAAAGAAGTTGCCTGATATATCCATGAGACAAGGGAGGGAGTTTGTTGAGAGCTACCATCTGGGAGAGAGAAAGCAGTTTCTGCTTATGCGGTTACATTTATTTGTACAGGTTGAGTTACTGCATGCCTATATCATAGACAATGCAACTTTATGAAGTATTCATGTTGTTTACTGAAAATGCTGAACTTATTGAAAAATATTTATCGGGTCTGGGGCCAATGGCAGCTAGTTACACAAATAAGATCTTCTTTGAGCTTGCTGTAGAACAAAGGCGTTACCAAATTTGCGCAGTTGTTGGCTATGGTTTTTTCCCATTACATTTTAAAACTATAAAAATGCTCAGTTTTTGACTCTAAGTACATATGGTTCAAACATCAAAAAGTACAAAGTGCTCTTCATTAAGAAAACCTCCTACCAAGACAAGATGGTATCAACTCATTGTTTTCTGCTCCTTCCCTATAAATACAACTAAATACTCTGGAAATAATTGAAGATAATTCCATAAAAGAATTTGAGGTAGAAAGAAGGCAAACCTGGTAGGGATCTCAGGACTTGAGGTATGACAGTGCAGTGAATTCCCTGGGATTGATCAGTTGATTGATTGATTAATGATAGAGATAGGGTCTTGCTCTGTTGCCCAGTCTGGCCTCGACCTCTTGACCTCAAGTGATCCTCCTTGCTTAACCTCCCAAAGTACTGGTATTACAGGCGTGAGCCACTGCACCCATCCCCTGGGTTTTCTTTTTGTCTCCTGCATATCCCTGGCTGGGAACTAGAGAGGCCTGTAACCTGGAATTAACAACAAGCATAGACTGAAAAAAAAAAAAAAAGAAAACAAATAAAATCTGTTCTCTATTGCCAAAAAAGCAAGAAAGAAAAAAAACCAGCAAAGACCTAGTGGTGAGCCCTATTTCACTACCCATCCCCAATAGTGGGCTCAGTCTGCCTGCAGGTACAGTGTCAGTGCAGCCCATAAGGGCCTTCCTGTTGTCCACTCCACACTCAGCAGAAGCTGTAGGCCCGATCCACCCACATCACCAGCAACTGCAGGGAGGCCTGTCCCCTGTCCCCTACCAGGTAACAGCACCAGTGGCTTCTATAGCCCTGGTGTCTTGTAATCCTCTACCCAGTGTCAGGAGACTTTCGTAGGTTTCAAAACCTCTACTTCCTTCCCCTTAGCAGGAGAAAGCCCCCAAGGTAGGTGTTTCCTGCTCCCAGCAACCCCAGCAGAGATCAAACAGGAGGTCTGCCTGTCCTAGGCAGCCAGAGAGCAGTCCAGAGGAAGCTGTGTCTAGTCTATGGTTCCAGCATCACTCAGCCCCTATGTGCTGACACTGGGTGGCCCAGGTAAGTCCCTACAGCCCTTTCAGGCAGTACCAAAAGGGATTAGTTAGAACCTTAGCAGAACCAGAACACAATAGGCCATAATTGCATTGCAAGGACTCTAGAAACCAAATTGTCATCAGAACTACAGTCATAACCTGTAGACTAAATATAAATAATATAAACAGGATGATTGCATGCTAAAGTACAAAATTAGAATTTTAAAGCAGCCATCATAAAAGTACTTTAACAAGCAATTATGAATTCTCTCGAAACAAATGAAAACTAAAACCCTCAGCAAAGAAATAGAAGTTACATAAAAAGAACCAAATGTTAATTGTTGATATGAAAAATACAATAATTAAAACCTTATATGGGCTCAGCAGCAGACTGCAGATAACAGAGGACAGAATCAGTGAAGTTGGGGACAGATCAATAGGATTTATTCAATCTGAACAACAGAGGAAAAAATGGTCTACAAGGAAAAAATATATCTTCAAACCCATGGGACAATAACAAAAGATCTAACATATGTATCATCAGAATCGCAGGAGAGGAGCAAGAATGCAAGGCTAAACAACTGTTCAAAGAAATAATGACTACAAACTTCCCAAATTTGACAAAAGGCAAAATTTATAGATTCAAGCAACTGAACAAATACCAAATAGAATAAATGCGAAGAAATCCATGCCATGACTTTTCATAATTAAACTTTTATAAACTAAAGACAAAAATATTTAAAAAACAAGCAAAGAGATATGATGCATTAGGGAAACAGCAATTTTCTTTTTTAACCTTCCTTATGGTGCTGAGGAAACAGCAATTTAAATGACAGCCTGTTTCTTATCAGAAACTGGGGAGTGCAGAAAGAAGTGGCATATTTTTCAAGTGTCAAAAGAACTGTCAACTGCAAGTTATTTGGTAAAACAATCCATCAGGAATGAAGGGGAAATAAATAAAAAAGACATTTTTAGATAAAGGAAAACTAGGAATTTGTTGCTAGTAGATATACCGTTAGAGAATGGCTAAAGATTAAAAAAAAGTTATGGTAACAGAAGGCGGCTTGGAATTTCAGAAAATAAAAGAACAACAATGGAATGGGTAAAAATATGGAAATAGCCAGGTATGGTGGCTCATGTCTGTAATCCCAGCACTTTGGGAGGCTGAGGCAGGCGGATCATCTGAGGTCGGGAGTTCGAGACCAGCCTGGCCAACATGGAGAAACTCCATCTCTGCTAAAAATACAAAATTAGCCGGGCATGGTGGCTCATGCCTGTAATCCCAGCTACTCAGGAAGGCTGAGGCAAGAGAATCGCTTGAACCCGGGAGGCAGAGATTGTGGTAAGCCAAGATCACGGCATTGCACTCCAGCCTGGGCAACAAGAGCGAAACTGGGTCTCCAAAAAAAAAAAAAAGGAAACATAATAGACTTATCTCCTCATGAATTTTTTAAAATCATAAATCATATATGAAGCACAAATTGTAATACTATCTGATGTAGTGCTTAATCTGTGAAGAGGAAACACTTAAGACATATCTTAAGGCTGGGCGCAGTGGCTCACACCTGTAATCCCAGCACTTTTGGAGACCAAGGTGGGTGGATCACTTGAGGCCAGGAGTTCGAGACCAGCCTGGGCAACATGACGAAACCCCATCTCTACTAAAGATAAAAAGAAAAATTAGCCAGGCATGGTAGTGCACACCTGTAATCCCAGCTGCTCGGTTGGCTGAGGCATGAGAATCACTTGAACCTAGAAGGCAGAGTTTGCAGTGAGCCGAGATTGCACCACTACACTCCGACCTAGACAACAGAGCAAGACTCTGTCTTTAAAAAAAATTAAAGTAGGGAGAAAATAAAGGATCCTAAATGGAAGTAAGGTTCCATCCAGTAGGTCACTCAAAGTAGTGAAACATAGCTGGGTGTGGTGGTGTGCACCTGTAGCCCCAGCTACTCAGGAGGCTGAAGATAGTAGGATCACTTGAGCCCAGATTTGAGACCAGCCTGAGCAACACAGTGAGACCCCATCTCTAGAGAAAAAAACAGTAGTAGAACATTGATACCAGTTTGTTGTATGTATATTGTTATACCTAGAGCAACCACTAAGAAAACTATATACAAAGCAATATACTAAAAAACTTTTTTTTAATAAAAATAGAATTCTAAAAAATGTTCAGGTAACCTTGGGTGAGACGTAATTTGAAAAAATGAAAAAAGGAAATTAAAAAGATTAAAAATGTTCAGGTAACCAACAGGAAGGCAAGAAAGTGAAACAGAGAAATGAAAAAGAGAACAAATAAAAAATAAAACATCAGACTTAAGCCCTAACATAGCAGTAATAATTTTACTTTATTTCATTTTTTATTTATTGAGATGGAATTTCACTCTTGTTACCCAGGCTGGAGTGCAGTGGTGTGATCTCAGCTCACTGCAACCTTCGCTTCCCAGGTTCAAGTGATTCTCCTGCCTCAGCCTCCTAAGTAACTGGGATTACAGGCGCCCACCACCACACCCGGCTAATTTTTGTATTTTTAGTAGAGATGAAGTTTCACCCTGTTGACCAGGCTGATCTCCAACTCCTGACCTCAGGTGATAAGCCCACCTCAGCCTCCCAAAGTGTTGAATGGATGTACCTGACCATCCATTCAGTACCTGACCATCAGGAATTATTTTAGAAGCAAATGGTCTGAGTACTACAATTAAAAGACAAAGATTGGAAAAGTAGATTTTTTTTAAAAAATGTCTCAAGTAGGCCAGGTACAGTGGCTCCTGCCTGTAATCCCTTCGGGAGGCTGAGGCAGAAGCATCACTTGAGCCTAGAATTCGAGACCAGCCTGAGCAACACAGGGAGAACCCATCTCTATAAATAATTTTAAAATTAGCCGGGCATGGTGGCACATGCCTGTGGTCCTAGCTATTCGGGTGCTGAAGTAGGAGGATCGCTTGAGCCAAGGAGGTAGACACTACAGTGAGTACAGTCAGCCATGATCACACCTGTCTTAAAAAGAAAAAAAAAATTGCCTAAGTATATGCTGTCTACAAGAGATGCATAACAAACATAAGGACATAGGTAGGTTGAAAGTTAAAAGATGGAAAGAAATATGTTAATTTTTTAAAGTAACAATAGCTATATATAATGATTATTTTTTGTGTGTGTGTGTATATATATGTGTGTGTCTGTGTGTGTGTATATATATATATAGAGAGAGAGAGAGAGTTGTTTTTTCTTGTTGCCTTGACTCACTGGGCTCAAGCAATCTTCCCACCTCAGCCTCCCAAGTAGCTGAGTCTTATAGGCATGTACAACCATGCCCCGCTAATTTTCTTTTGATTTTTGTAGAGAGGAAGTCTCACTTTGTTGCCCAGGCTAGTCTCAAACTGCTGGCCTCAAGTGATACTCTGCCTCAGCCTCCCAAAGTGCTGGGATTACAGATTACCTGGCCTGGAGTGACTAACACCAGACAAAGTATATGTCAGAGAAAAGAAGAAAGGATCAATCCCACTGAGAAAACTTAGCAGTTCTAAATGTATACACACCCAGAAACAAGAGTGTCAAGATACGTGAAACAAAAACTGACAGAGCTAAAAGGAGAAGTACACAAAGTCACAATTACAGTTGGGGACTTCTGTGTCCCACTGTGAACAATTGATAGAACTACTAGACAGAATGTTAGTAAAGATGTAACAGTGCCATCAAACAACAAAATCTCATAGACATTGATAGAAATTCCACTCAGTCACAGAATATACATTCTTCCCAGGTGTCCCCTAAACACTCACCAAGATGGATCTTGGGTCATAAAACCAACTTTAATCAATTGAAAAGATTGAAATTATGATGGGACATGGTGGTTTATGCCTGTAATCCCAGCATTTTGGGAAGCCGATGTGGGAAGACTGCTTGAGACCAGTCAGTTTGGGCCACATGGCAAGACCTCCATCTCTTCAAAAAAATGTTTTTTTGTAAATTATTCTGGTATGGTGGCACGTGCCGGTAGTCCCAGATACTTGGAAGGCTGAGGCATTAGGGTCTCTTGAGCCCAGGAGCTCGAGGTGGCAGTGAGCTGTGATCACGCCACTGTAGTGCAGTCTAGACGACAGACTTCATCTCTTAAAAAAAAAAACTGAAATTGGAATTATTTCAGGTATACAAGGTTAGTGCAATAATCAAAAGTAATCTGTCGGCCAGGTGCGGTGGCTCACGCCTGTAATCTCAGCACTTTGGGAGGCCGAGGCGGGCAGATCACGAGGTCAGGAGATCGAGACCATCCTGGCTAATGCGGTGAAACCCCGTCTCTACTAAAAATACAAAAAGAAAAAAAAAGCCGGGTGTGGTGGTGCGTTCCTGTAGTCCCAGCTACTTAGGAGGCTGAGGCAGGAGAATGGCGGGAGGCAGAGCTTACAGTGAGCTGAGATCGTACCACTGCACTCCAGCCTGGGCGACAGAGTGAGACTCCATCTCAAAAAAAAAAAAAGTAATCTGTTATATCATAGTCTAAAGAAAATAAATTGTAAACACAGAAAAATCATTTAAGATAATCAAATAACCATTCATGTTAAAACTCGCAGCAAAGTAGGAATAGAGAGAAACTTTAAATTTAACTTGACAAAGAGCATCTACAGAACGCCTACAGCTAACATCGTATTTAATGGTGAATAAGCAAATGCTTTCTATCTAAGATTGGGAACAAGGCAAGGATATCTACTTTTAAATATAGTGTACTGGAAGTTATTATAGAGATGGAGAACATAGTAGTTGCCATATATTTAGGGATAGGAAAGGGGATGGGGTAGATATTCATATTCAGGGGTAACATGAAGGAGCCCTATTGATTGTAACCAGCCACTCCAGGCCAGGTAATCTGTAATCCCAGCACTTTAGGAGGCTGAGGTGGTGGTGGTTACACAAAACTACACTTGATAAAGTTGCATAGCACTACACACACTAACACACAAACACACACACAGAAATGAGTGCACGTAAAGCGAAAAATCTGAGTAGGCTCTGTGGGTTGTCTCCGTTTCTTGGTTTTGATAGTATACTGTATTTACGCAGGATGTCAACACTTGGGGAGACTGGGTAAAAGCGTACACAGGGACCTTCCCTATGTATTTCTTTGCAACTTCCTGTGAATCTGTCATTATTTCTCAAAGTTTCAAGCCTCCTAACCTCCCCAGTTTTGTGTCCCATCCTTTCCCTCAAAAATGTTCTTTAATTACAATCCTTTCAAAGATTCTTTTAAAATGCATATACAAGTGTATTTGCAATATCTTTTCCCCCATCCCTTTTCAAGACCAATGGTTTCACATTATACTTATGCTTTGTTGTTTTTTTCTAATAGAGACCATTGCATAGTAATCATAAAAGAATTTCTCCATGCTTTATTTTTTCACATTCAGAGATTACATTGATATTTCTACCATAATAACCAGTTTTCTATTAACGGACCTCTGGATTGTTCTTTTGCTTTTAGAAACAATGATCTGGTAGAAACCTTGCACATTTACTATTTTGCTGATGTGTAAATACACTTCTAGGATAAATTACTAAAAATTGGTTTTCTGGATTAGAATTTGTCTGTCCTTGTAATTTTCAGAAAATGACACTGCCAGGCAGCCCTGCCTGTGGATCATAGCAGTTCACATACCTCCCAAGTATATTTCCCCATATTATTCTCAATAGTTATTTTAAAATTTTAGGACTTTTGACAATATGTTAGTGTTAAAATGGCATTTCAGGCCAGGCATGGTGGTTCACGAAGCCTATAATCCCAGCACTTTGGAAGGCCGAAGTGGGTGGATCACTTGAAGTCAGGAGTTTGAGACCAGCCTGGCCAACATGGTGAAACCCTGTCTCTACTAAAAATACAGAAATTAGCCGGGTGTGGTGGCACATGCCTGTAATCCAGCTACTTGGGAGGCTGAGGCAGGAGAATTGTTTGAACAGGGGAGACAGAGGTTGCAGTGAGCCGAGGTCGCACCATTGCACTCCAGTCTGGGTGACAGAGCGAGACTTTGTCTCAAAAAAATGGCATTTCAGTGGGGTTTTAATTTTTATTTTTCTTATACTTAACATTGTACATCTTTTCGTAGTTTCAAAAAACTTTGTATCTCTTTTCTATAAAGTCTGTTCATATTGTTTTGGTCATTTTCTCAGTGGATTATTGGCCTTTGTAGCAGTTACTGATTTGTGGTAGTAATTTATAGACTAAGCTTTTTGTCTTTGGTATGAGGGTCAAGTAGTTCTTCTGTTTGTCATTTGCCTTTTGACTTTTATTATAGTGTTTTGTCTTATTTTGTTTTCTGCCACGTTGAAGTTTTTTATTTTTCTTTAGTCAAACTTATCTTTTGTGGCCTCTTGACCTTGTAACAGTTAGAAAGGCCTTCCCCACAGCAAGGTTATGTATTTCACGGTATTTTAATGCTCTCAGTTATAGTACTGTTGAAATCCGAAGTAACCTCTCCACAGAGAGGAGGCTATGTTGCCTTAGGTAGGAGACTTATTTCTGGCCCTGAGTCTGGTTCCATGGGTCTCCTCGGCCTTGTTGGAAATCTGGGTCACTGTTAGAACTAGATCAGGTTAATCTCACATCCTCCATAAAGTGGTTCTTTATAGGGAAAGGAAGGAAAGGGAGTCATTGAATGATCTTCTGGCTCTTATCCCATCTCACAGCAACCTTTATTCCAAAGATAGACTGGTAGAAGAGGTTTTTGTCCTATTGCATGGAGAGCTAGTGGTTGGAAGACAGAGTCCCTTTGGTCTCTAGGGAAGGGAAACCAAACTTAAAGGACCATTTCTTTCCACTGATCATTTGTGCATGTGCCACTTAGACTGCTTTTCCACAGGGTCAGGCTCCCTGAATCTGAGGAATCTAAAACTGTCCTCCATCACAATGAGAACTTGGGAGTCTTGTCCACATTTCAGCAGCACAACCCTGTGGACTTTTTTCAGAATGAAGTGCTAGTTAGTGGTCTGTCTTTGCTAAACCTTGTATTTTCAAAATGGGTATGAAAAAATGTTTGCTTAGCACAATTCCCACCCACCCTCTCCCCTTAGGAATAGCCAGGCCAGAAGAAGGAAGGCCTGCTGTGAGTGGGACCGGAAATGACATCACCACCCCACCAAACAAGGAGCTCCCACCAAGCCCAGAGAAGAAAACAAAGGTAGGTGCCAGAATGGTGGTTATCTTCTACTGCCATAATTTTTAAACAAGAGTATCTTCTGCTATTATTGCTTGAATCACGAATGAAATTTCTTTTTTCTGAGCTATTATTGTCCTTCCTCATGTTTGGTAGAAAATATCTTGTATTCTCATTTACCATAGTGGCCTAAACCAACTTTAAAATCTCAGCCTTTGACCCTATTATCTTACATATCTGTAAAAAATGTTCTGTAGAGGTCGGGCGTGGTGGCTCATGCCTGTAATCCCAGCACTTTGGGAGGCCGAGGCAGGCGGATCACGAGATTAGGAGATGGAGACCATCCTGGCCAACATGGTGAAATCCCGTCTCTACTAAAAATATTAAAATTAGCTGGGCGTGGTGATGCATGCCTGTAACAGCTACTCAGGAGGCTGAGGCAGAAAATCACTTGAACCAAGGAGTTGGAGGTTGCAGTGAGCCAAGATCATGCCACTGCACTGCTCTCCATCTCAAAAAAAAAAAGTTCTATAGAGATTGTTTCTGCTTCCCTTAACAACAACCAAAAGGACAATCGCAAAAATATTCTGAAATTCCGAATTGTTTGCTATTATCTCAGTGTTACATGAAAGAAAAAAAAAGATTCTGAGATCTCCATTCACGAAAAGAGAATGCAGATTTTGAAGGTGGATCGTATAGCTTCAGATGCATAACTAGTACTTATTGCAAAGTTCCAAAGCCACACTGTAGGCTGTGGCTGTTGTTGTCCCATCAAGGTACAGGTAGTTTCAGCATGTTGTCCAGGGTCTTCAAAAAATTAAAAAGTTTTTTTGGTTTTTTTTTTTTTTTTTTTTTTTTTTGAGACGGAGTCTGGCTCTGTCTCCCAGACTGGATGGAGTGCAGTGGCGCGATCTCGGCTCACTGCAAGCTCTGCCTCCCGGGTTCACGCCATTCTCCTGCCTCAGCCTCCCGAGTAGCTGGGACCACAGGCGCCCGCCACCTCGCCCGGCTAGTTTTTTGTATTTTTTAGTAGAGACGGGGTTTCACCGTGTTCGCCAGGGTGGTCTCGATCTCCTGACCTCGTGATCCGCCCGTCTCGGCCTCCCAAAGTGCTGGGATTACAGGCTTGAGCCACCGCGCCCGGCCTTAAAAAGTTATTTAAAAAAATACAGCTAATAATGGCTCAATCATCTCCTGATGCTTTTCTTCTAGAATTATTTTAGCCACCAAAAAGTTAGTTAATTATTAAGAGTTAAGTAATTGTTTTACTGAATTAAATCTTCAGGTGCCAAACTGCCAGAATTTGTGCCACTAACATTAAGAAACTATTCCCAGGCCAGGCGCGGTGGCTCACGCCTGTAATCCCAGCACTTTGGGAGGCTGAGGCAGGCAGATCACAAGGTCAGGAGATGAGACCATTGACACCTTGAAACCCCGTCTCTACTAAAAATACAAAAAATTAGCTGGGCGTGGTGGCACATGCCGGTAGTCCCAGCTACTTGGGAGACTGAGTCAGGAGAATCGCCTGAACCTGGGAGTCGGAGCTTGCAGTGAGCTGACATCACCACTGCACTCCAGACTGGGCGACAGAGCGAGACTCCGTCTCAAAAAAAAAAAAAAAAAAGAAACTATTCCCCACTCACTTTCTCTATCCTGATCTCATTCCATTATTTGTTGAGCTCAGAAGAAAGAAATGCTAATTTTAAGTTGCATCTATCCTCATTGCTTATAATTTTACTTTGAATTGTGCAATTTATACTTTTTTAATTTGTTTTTATTCTTTTCTGTGTGTTTGATGTTGCCCTTTAAAAAATAAAAATAAAAAATAAAAAAAACAACAATCAACCTAAAGCCTTTGGCCACCACTCAACCTGCAAAGACTTCAACATCGAAAGCCAAAACACAGCCCACTTCTCTCCCTAAGCAGCCAGCTCCCACCACCAGTGGTGGGTTGAATAAAAAACCCATGAGCCTTGCTTCAGGCTTAGTACCAGCTGCCCCACCCAAACGCCCTGCTGTCGCCTCTGCCAGGCCTTCCATCTTACCTTCAAAAGACGTGAAGCCAAAGGTAAGTGGTCACCTAACTACTGTGCCGAGGAAAATTGTTCCCCTCTGAGTGACAAATAGACTCTTGTTGCTAACAGGCAACAGAATCAGGCTGGTGGAATTGGGAGAAGGCAAGGGAAATGGGGGAGAGGGTGATTTGAAAATTGGCGTGGCTACTCTGGGTGCACTGCCTATGGGTTACCCTGCTCCACAAAGAGCAGCCAAAAAAAGAAAAAAGAAAAGGAAATCAATTTGGGGCCCATTGATGCAGCCATTAACATTTTGAAGCCCTTTTATGCTTTTACCTTTCCCTGCCCTGTTTGGAGGTAATACTCCATCTACTTAGGTTCCTCCTCCTTTCTCTTAACTACCTACTCTTTACCTATTTAAGCACTTATTAACCAGTTTCCTCTACTCCACATACCAATTAGATATTCTTTCTTGGTATAATTCCCACATCAAATGTAATTCTTTGTCTTTCCGTTATCCTGTGGAAGTTTTATCCATTACTATTGTGATATAACTAGCTCTTCCCGCTTATCTCAGCATGTTCCAGCATGATGTGATAACTTACTTTGCTTTGGGCATTAGGCCACCTCTCACTGAGCTACTTCTGAAGTCATCCAGTTTTCCAGGTCACCCACGGTTTCTGTATTGCCCAGAAACCGGTCACATTTGGAGCAGCGTTTGGAGCACATAGCGTTACAGAATTGCTCCAGGAGGAGAGGATAGTGGAGGCTATGGCTGCCTTTCTTAACATCTTGTCTTATTTGAGAAGGGCCTTTAGGTCAGCCTGATAGTACTCTTTAAATTCATGGTACAAAATAGTTTCCCATGTTAAAGTGTCAGTTTTTAATTTAATATTGTGAAGAAAACTGTGGAACCTAGGAGTTGAAGTCTAGGCTGAAACCCTGGCCAAGAAACTGAGAAATCCTCTCATCAACTAGTAACGATAAAATCTTATAAAGCTTTCTCTCTGATCCTCATTTATCTAGTCGGTTGCTTTTCTTGATCTTTAGAAAACAATAGGTTTGAATAAGAGGGCAGAGGGGAGGTGCCTGGAGTCCTGGCCGCAGGTCCTCCCTGATGCTTATTCAGCAGCAGCAGGGGGTGACAGAGGAGAGTGTAGGAAGGAGAGGTGTCTAGTGAAGTTTCACTCTATAATAAATCATATAAATGAAATGTACTGTACTAGTTGCTTTATATACATGAACTTTTTAAAAATTTTTATTTTTTTGAGATGGAGCCTTGCTCTGTCACCCAGGCTAGAGTGCAGTGGCACACTCTGGGCTCACTGCAACCTCCGGCTTCCAGGTTCAAGCAATTCTCATGCCTCAGCCTCCTGAGAAGCTGGGATTACAGGCACCCACAACCTTGCCTGGCTAATTTTTGTATTTTTAGTAGAGATGGGATTTTGCCATGTTGGCCAGGCTGGTTTCAAATTCCTGACCTCAGGTGATCCTTCCACCTCAGCCTCCTAAAGTGCTGGGATTACAGGCGTGACCCACCGCGCCTGGCCTGTATACATTAACTCTTAATTCTCTCAATCACCCATGACATAGGTATCAGTATTTTCATTTTATAGGTGAGGAAGCTTAAGCTCAGTTAAATAAACTTCCTAAAGTCCAATGCTAGTAAATGGCAGAACCAGTATCTGAGGCTGGAGCTGACTCCAGTGCTGAGGCCCAGGGCTATCACTGTTCTTTTATGGCCTTTTGCCATTCACCTTTTAGACAGCATTTCAAGATATAGCTGACCTAAACGGGTGATCTGCATTGTAATTATTAATGTTTGTCTTTTAGATAAGAAACAGATTGATAAAATCTAGCCAGGCATGTAAAGCTGGTCCTCTGTTCTAATGTCTTTTCTTTTCTTTTTTTTTTTTTTTGAGATGGAGTTTCACTCTTGTTGCCCAGGCTGGACCGCCTCCCGGGTTCAAGTGACTCTCCTCCCTCAGCTTCTTGAGTAGCTGGGATTACAGGCACCTGCCACCATGCCTGGCTAATTTTTTGTATTTTTAGTAGCGCTGGGGTTTCGCCACATTGGGCAGACTGGTCTCAAACTCCTGACCTCAAGTGATCCGCCTGCCTCGGCCTCCCAAAGTGCTGGGATTACAGGCGTAAGCCACCGCGCCAGTCCTGTTCTAATCTCTTTTATCCAGATGGGAAATAAAGCTCAGAGAGGCCCAGCAATTTGCCCAATAACACTCTTAGAATTAAGGGGCCAAACCAGGAATACAGCTCGGGCTTCTAACCCAGATTTGGCTAGTGGCCTCTTCATCTGCACTTTATTTTGGTAGAAAGATTTGTAGAGACAGAGAAAAACCTATACAGAAAAAAATAAGTAGATTATGATTCTGGCAAAGAAGAAAATGTAAATTGGGAAACAGCAGAATAGCTCCAGTTAACTTCTGCAGGTCGTTGAAACCAGGAGCCTGACATCTAAAAGATGCAACATCCTTTTGAGATTTCTATCCCACATAACTTTTTTCTAACTTATTTTATCATTATTACCCTTACTAGCAAAATAATAAGACTATGCTAGATTGTTCTGAATAATAGTCATAGTGTTAAAAATTTGATGCACTTCCCAGAGAGCATCTGGTGTAGTCCTCAAATTTTAGAGCGATAGGAAAGGGAACCCCTCTGCGCAAAATCCTACGTGTTTCCAGCAGAGCTGGAAGCAGAACCACGTCCCCTGATTCCAGCCTTAGAGTTCTTCACACCGTACTTAGGGCCTTTATTTGTGGAAATCGTCATTACCCTACATTTGCAGAGTTACACTTTATTTGATTGGATGCCAGCCCTTAATTTCTAAGTACTTCCTTAGCTGATTTTTCCATTTAACGATATCCTGCTTGTCTCTACCTCCATACTGCCCTCTTTATAGCCACTTCTCTTGGAGCAAGAGAGCTGAGCCCACTGTGTCTGTGATTTGGCGTACTCTCTTTTGTAATGTGGTAATTTGTTTATCAAAATAGAGTCTTCATCCCCTATCCCCATAGAAACCAGGCTAAATTGATTGTTTCCCTTCTTCACTAGAGACGTCATTCCCAGCCTCCATGTAAAAGGAACTAGAGTGGTCCAGATGCCAAGCATCTACACTTGAGAGACTTTTTCCCTTTTGCTCTCGGACCGTAGCTGTGGTATCAGTGCTCTTTACCCCTTCTGTTGCCCAGGCTGCCTCTTCTCATCGTCTCTGTGCTGAGACCTTTCCTCCTTTATTCCCTGACATCACATATTATCAGAGCTGGTCCTTCATCACCCTCCATTCTAATCTCTTTATCCCAATGAGGAAATAAAGCTCAGAGGCTCAGTGATTTGCTGGAGTAGGGCTGCAGCTCACACTTCTGGCCCAGATTTGGCCTGTGGCCTCTCCATCTTTCTGCTCAGTCCTGTTCAGCATTCTATAGGTGCGTGTTAGCCAAAAGAACAGCTTGATTTGACTGAACATAATTTTTAGTTTTTGTTTGTGTATGTGTTTAATCTTTGGTCAAGTATAATACATTAGATTTTATTACATTAAATACATTAGTATTTTTGGCATTTCTACAGAGGTTACATTAAAATATGTGTGTGTGTGTATGCATATATATATGCATATATACATATATATATGCATATATACATATATATATATAAGTATATAATGCAGTAGATCTGGAGGCAGATGTAGGTTGTGGTAATGTACCCTTCAGGGCTATTCATTCTCACTGGCTCAGGTTGGATTGAAGTAGTTTTACTCTCTGTTGCATGTCCTCAGATTACACAGCACCCTGCATGGCTAGTTTGCTGCTTTATGTGGAGGACTTTGCTCTTAGAACCATATATATTTTCCTGTCAGTAGCTGCTGAACCCACAGTACCTCCTGTTCTCTGGTACATGCTTGTGTAGAAGCATCTTGTGTCCAGGTGCAGTGACTCAGGCCTGTAATCCCAGCACTTTGGGAGGCTGAGGCAGGTGGATCACAAGGTCAGGAGATCGAGACCATCCTGACTAACACAGTGAAACCTTGTCTCTACTAAAAATACAAAAAATTAGCTGGGCGTGGTGGCACACGCCTGTAGTCCCAGCTACTCTGGAGGCTGAGTCAGAAGAATTGCTTGAACCCGGGAGGTGGAGGCTGCAGTGAGCCGAGATCATGCCACTGCACTCCAGCCTGGACAACAGAGCAAGACTCTGTCTCCAAAAAAACAAAACAAACAAAAAAAGAAGCATCTTGTAGCGTGACTCCTTGGGGCTATTGCTGACCTGCAGGCCTCACTCCCACTTACCTATTTCCAGCCCATTGCAGATGCAAAGGCTCCTGAGAAGCGGGCCTCACCATCCAAGCCAGCTTCTGCCCCGGCCTCCAGATCTGGATCCAAGAGCACTCAAACTGTCTCAAAAGCCACAACAGCTAGCTCTGTTGCCTCAACTGGCCCAAGCAGTAGGAGCCCCTCCACGCTCCTGCCCAAGAAGCCCACTGGTGAGTATTGCCTGTCTTTCTCTCCCATGGGATCTAGGGAGGGGAAAATGGGATCTTGGCTTTGCCCCAGCCATAGCTCTAGCCAGTATCACAAACAGCTGTGCAAGCCTGCTTACGCACTGGTCCTTAGTGGGCTACCCAGAACAGTGGTAGCCGTGTGGGCCTGATACTTTTTTTTTTTTTTTTTCTTTTTTTTTTTAAGACAGAGGCGCCGGGCGCGGTGGCTCAAGCCTGTAATCCCAGCACTTTGGGAGGCCGAGGCGGGTGGATCACGAGGTCAGGAGATCGAGACCATCCTGGCTAACATGGTGAAACCCCGTCTCTACTAAAAATACAAAAAACTAGCCGGGCGTGGTGGCGGGCGCCTGTAGTCCCAGCTACTCGGAGGCTGAGGCAGGAGAATGGCGTGAACCTGAGAGGCGGAGCTTGCAGTGAGCCGAGATCGCGCCACTGCACTCCAGCCTGGGTGACACAGCGTGAGACTCTGTCTCAAAAAAAAAAAAAAAAAAAAAAAAAAAAA
>NC_037669.1:92372027-92422070 GCF_003255815.1 Theropithecus gelada
CATCCTGGCTAACATGGTGAAACCCCGTCTCTACTAAAAATACAAAAAACTAGCCGGGCGTGGTGGCGGGCGCCTGTAGTCCCAGCTACTCGGAGGCTGAGGCAGGAGAATGGCGTGAACCTGAGAGGCGGAGCTTGCAGTGAGCCGAGATCGCGCCACTGCACTCCAGCCTGGGTGACACAGCGTGAGACTCTGTCTCAAAAAAAAAAAAAAAAAAAAAAAAAGACAGAGGCTTGTTCTATCACCTAGGCTGGAGTGCAGTGGCGCAATCTCAGCTCACTGCAATCTCCGTCTCCCAGGTTACGCCATTCTTCTGCCTCAGCCTCCCGAGTTGCTGGGACTACAGGCACCCGCCACCTCGCCCAGCTTTTTTTGTATTTTTAGTAGAGCCGGAGTTTCACCGTGTTAGCCAGGATGGTCTCGATCTCCTGACCTCGTGATCCGCCCACCTCAGCCTCCCGAAGTGCTGGGATTACAGGCATGAGCCACCACACCCAGCTAGTACTTAATAAGCCTTGATCTCTGTGTGAGCTTAGCAGTTGTATGTATTCAGAAAAATCTTGAGTAAAGGCAGAAAAATGTACCGCTCATGAATTTCCAGGTAGAATTTACTCTTGCCTTCTTAGTAACCCACAGCACCTGGTGCTCATGGGCTTACATGATGATAAGAAGAGGGCTATTCAAGTCCATAGGCATGTATTGACAGCCTACTTTTTTTTTTTTTTTTTTTGAGACGGAGTCTCACTCAGTCGCCTAGGCTGGAGTGCAGTGGCAGGATCTTGGCTAACTGCAAGCTCCGCCTCCCGGGTTCACGCCATTCTCCTGCCTCAGCCTCCCAAGTAGCTGGGACTACAGGCGCCCGCCGCCACGCCCGGCTAATTTTTTGCATTTTCAGTAGAGACGGGGTTTCACCGTGTTAGCCAGGATGGTCTTAATCTCCTGACCTCGTGATCCACCCACCTCAGCCTCCCAAAGTGCTGGGATTACAGGCGTGAGCCACTGCGCCCGGCTGACAGCCTACTTTTAAGGCCACATAGAAGGCGTTATCAGGGCGGTACAGAAGAATAAGACACAGTGCCTGACCATCTAGTTTACCACTCCATTCCCAGGGACTAACACAGTCCCTGGCTCAAGGTAGATATTCAGTAATTGTTAAATAATGAGGAATCTCAATATTGGATAGACTATCCAACAGGTCAGTTTGTTAAATGTTACATTAATAAGTATATTTTGTACAGCAATTAAGACTGAGGGAAAACCTGCAGAAGTCAAGAAGATGACTGCAAAGTCTGTACCAGGTAATAGCCCCTCTGCCATTTTGCAGAGCCCTAACTTGAACCCCCACCTCCTCTGTGGCTTAAGTCTCCCTTTTTCTCTCTCTCCCTGAACCCGTTTTATCTCTGACTCCCTTTGCAGCTGACTTGAGTCGCCCAAAGAGCACCTCCACCAGTTCCATGAAGAAAACCACCACTCTCAGTGGGACAGCCCCTGCTGCAGGGGTGGCTCCCACCCGAGTCAAACCCACACCCATGCCCTCCCGGCCCTCCACAACTCCTTCCATAGACAAGAAGCCCACCTCGGCCAAGCCCAGCTCCACCACCCCCAGGCTCAGCCGCCTGGCCACCAATGCTTCTGCTCCTGATCTGAAGAATGTCCGCTCCAAGGTTGGCTCCACAGAAAACATCAAGCATCAGCCTGGAGGAGGCCGGGTGGGTCCAGGGAACCCGGGGTCCTGTCATGCTGGCCCCTGCATCCTCCCCTCCATCTCCACCCACTGTTCGCAGGCCCACCAAAGCAACAGGCAGTTAGGACACTGGACTCAGCGTCAGGGTATTTCAGCCTGGGCTCTGTAGTGGGCTTTGCGCCCCAGCAGCAGGGAGGGCGGGGTGGGCTCAGCTCTGGGCTTTCTCTTCCTGTCTCAATAAGAAAGGCTCCTATTCTAGATGTTGGGGTCTTGGTTTACATTTTTGCTTGGATGTAAAAGGATTATTTTATAGAAGAAACAGAGGAGGCCTCAGAGACTCTGCAAGTATGAGAGATGCTTGACATGAGCCTAGTTTTTCATGGTTCTTAGCCTGCACAGAGAATGTCAGGATAGGCAGAAGGTCGAACACCTCTTACTGCCACAACCCATCACTTGAGTGGAATCTATCTGAAAGAGGACTAGGGTGCCCTCTTGTGGCCAGGATGAGTCGTGCTGTGAGCCTCTCGCCTTCCTAAACAACAGGACTGCACTGCATATAGTGATGGAGAAAGATCACAGTGCTTCTTCACTTTTAGGATTTTCCAGTGGTTATGATTTTCTGGTTGCATCAATCCCAGAATTATTTAACTGTTGGTAACCATGGGAACTCTGTGAAAAGGTGGTGATGAAAGTCCATCTGAGAACATTCGGGTCCCTGGAGTAGTGACCATCTCATCTCCTAGGTTATTCACTAGCTCTACACCACCACCACCACCACCACCACCACCACCATCCAGGGCAGAATACTTAAATTGCTTAATCTGGAGCTGTTAAGATATTCAGGAGGGACAAAAATGAGGTGGAATCCTGGTGCTGTTGGAAGACACCGATGGCAAGCTGAGATCAGTCTAGGGAAGAGCCTGAGAGTTGCTTGTGGTAGCGACAGTGGCTCTGGTGTGCCCAGCAGGCCTCTGGGCTGTGCTGCTGATGGCCTACCTCCCCCTGTCTTTGCTCTTATGGTTTCATGGTGTGAAAGTTACAGGAGGTCTTGGGTGGGGAGTTGAGTGACTTGATCTAGTGAATTGTTTTCCGCTCCAACATACCTGAAGAATGTGACACTTTCTATCAGTATTGACTTCTCTGGCCGTGGCAACTGCTTGGGGCATATCAGAACATTTGGCACGGGGTGGGGGGTATTGTAATTGGAAAATCATGCCCCAGCACACTCTCAGAATCACTAATTTGGTTGTCTTAGCCTTCCTTTGTGCCTTTTCTCCTTTAAATAGTGTCTTGACCTGTTCCTCATTTCTCGAGACTGTGGCCTGCAGCTCCTTTTTTTGTGTCCCTCTACTCAAGGATCTGTGACTTGGTCTACCCTGGGAAATGTGTGGTTTTGCCTAGGATCAAAGGCCACCTGCTTTTGCCTGGTGGCCTGACCTGGATTTGAGTCCCCTACAGCCTTCTTCCCTTCTTGGCATTTGAGCTCTTATCCTCTTGGTTTGAAATTTGCCCTCCCTTTATCTCCATCCAGGCCAAAGTAGAGAAAAAAACAGAGGCAGCTGCTACAACCCGAAAGCCTGAATCTAATGCAGTCACTAAAACAGCCGGCCCAATTGCAAGTGCGCAGAAACAACCTGCGGGGAAAGTGAGTTTTACTTAGACCCACCTCTGGAAGGTGAAGATGGTAAAATACTTCTTCCAGCCTGAGCCACTTGCCCTCTCTTGCACTTTTTCCCTTTCCTTAACTAGTTTCTACTTCTTCTCCCCCATATTCCCTTCTCTGTGCTTGATGACTCAAACATCAGAAAATTTTTTGTATTAACTTTGAAAGTTAATGGAGTTGGGAGCCCATTAGCCCTTTGGAGAATATATATATGTATATAATTTTTGGCTGGATAAAATGGATCCAAAGACTTTCGTTCATTTCCTTCACACTGACCTTGATGTGAAACCTACCTGGTATGGATGCAAATACAGTGCATCTCCATTCGTTATCAGGAAGACATGGCAGGGGCAATTTCCACCACCTGGAACCCTGGAGCCCCTGTGCTTTACCTTGAACTAAAAGATCCCTCTCATAACGCTGCTGGGTGTGGAGATAACTTCATTTGTACTGGTTCCCCAGGTCACCTCTTAACTGAAAGTTAGGATGCTCATTCCCAATGGAAACCCACTTAGTATAGGCATGCAGCATCAACTGGAGGGCAGAGGTAAGCTGAAACCACAGGTTCTTTCCCCTTGCTTCTGTAAACCTGGAAACCAGGCCCCTCCTGAGTTCTTGCAACACCTTCCTTAGCTGTAGCAGGTAGGTGTGCCTCTGCCAGAGAAGCCCGCACTCCAGCCCTTAGGGACCAGCATGAAGTCTCAGCCTAGGGCTGAGTGAAGAAAGCTGCACTGTGGCTTCTAGGTGACTACTAGAGGTCCTAGGTTCAGACCAAGGCTCATTAAGTAGTTTGCTAACCACTTGTTTACCATCAAAGTTGTGAAAAAGGCTAGAAATGAGTAGGTACAATGAGGTATATGGGTTGGAGTTTCTCAGGATTTCTGTACTCTGTGGAGAGCTCTTCAGCCTAGGGCCTGCATCATTTGCAAAGAAAGGAAGTTGGCAACTATTCCTTCTTGAGAAGGTCCTGGGATTCTTTGTTCCAGACTCTTAGAGCCAGGACCTTGGTGTTTCTCAGTTCCAGGGGAAGGCATTCCCGTACTATACAGTGTGGTTGTGCCCCCAGGATTGGGTGTTATTGCTCCCCTGCTGAGAGCCTGTTGTTTCCACATGGGCATCTCACAGGGCAGAGGATTAGGCATATGGAGGATTCAAGAAGGTATTTTACCCTTGAGTCAAAAATACTATGCCTTCTCGAGCCCTGAGACAAATGGGCTAAGTGTGGAGGCTGCAGCCACTCCCCTGGTAGTGGAGATTCTGTATCCATTTGTATTCACATCTGAGCACCGTCCCCTCCTTCCTGTTAGTATCATCCGTGCCCTTGTTGCCAGCTGCCCAGTGCTTCTCATAGCAGCCTTTGCTTCTGAGAGTGGGTCTGGCTGCAGCCATTCCAGGGCCCAGATTTAAGGGAAGCACCCTCTTTGGGTGAGAACAGGTCCACATGATAAGACTCTTGCAGAGAAGAGCCAAGGACACTGTGCCCAGCTCTTGAGGAGGGAGCAGGGCAAGGAGGTAGGGCTGTGCCTGGTGGAGCATCAGGCTGGGCTGCTGCCTGGGCCTTGTGAACCACAGCCCCACCCCCAAGGAGCGGTGATGACCAACATGCCCCGCCTGCGCAGCTCTGCTCCTGTCGTTGTGTTGTCTGTTCACGTTTTTCACTCCCCTTCTTGCTCTTTCACATTTCTTTTCCTGTGCTTTTCCACATGTTCTGTAGAAGATGGGGGTGGAGGTTTAACAACACTTTTTGTTGGTCATTGTGATCACGTGTGGACTCACTGCCTTCCCTGTGTCGATTCTAACCAGTCCTCTCCCTTTGTGTTGTTTTTTCTGTTTTCTAACACTCCAGGTCCAGATAGTCTCCAAAAAAGTGAGCTACAGCCATATTCAGTCCAAGTGTGGTTCCAAGGACAATATTAAGCATGTCCCTGGAGGTGGTAATGTAAGTATAAGCTCTGGTTAGCTGGCATCTGAGACATAGCCCACTGTGGGGTATACTGGGGAGAGAGCCAGGTGCCCATGTGGATAGAATCCCAGTGACCTGAGCTGTGGCATTCTCTAAGAAGCAGACTAGCAAACTGAGGGGACCTTCATGCTCCCATGTTAGACAGGGTGTTTCTGGCGAGCCCCTGAACACCAGCATGGTGATATCCACTCAATATCTTTTTACCCATGTGGGTGGGAGGCTTTGGATTTTTCTCCAGCTATGTCAGAGCCTGGGTCTGAGCACAGTGGTCAGCAGCAGACCTGTTGCCTGTCTGGAGTCCATTCCTGGGATGCATATGTTTGTCTGCATGCCCTTGAATTACCGTGGGAGTAATTGCTCTGAGACAGATGTCTACGTCTTTCCAGAGCTCATCTTTGAATCCTTGTTATTATAAAATAAGAATTAATCATTTTCTTCCTATCCCTTCCCCGCGTTTTTCCTCATCTTTGTTGCTCTCCAGCTCTCTGGTTTTTCCCCTACTTTATTTTCTCTCCCTACTTTCTCCTCTTTTTCTTTTTTCTTTTTCTTTTTTTTTTTTTTTTTTTTTTTGAGACAAAGTCTCACTCTGTTGCCCAAGCTAGAGTCAGTGGTGCAATCTCGGCTCACTGCAACCACCACCTCCCGGGTTCAAGTGATTCTCCTGCCTCAGCCTCCCGAATAGCTGGGACTATAGGTATGCGCCACCATGCCCAAATAATTTTTGTATTTTTAGTAGAGATGGCATTTCACTATGTTGGCCAGGCTGGTCTTGAACTCCTGACCTCATGATCCGCCCGCTTCAGCCTCCCAAAGTGCTGGGATTACAGGCATGAGCCACTGTGCCCGGCCCTCCCATTTCCCTTTCTGCTCTCCCTTTTTTTTTCCCTTTTCTAATCCCTTCCTCCTTTTTCTTCCCCTCGTTTTTTAGTCCCTTTTCCCATTTTTGTTGTTGTTATTTTTTGAGACAGAGTCTGACTGTTGCCCAAGCTGGCATGCAGTGGTGTGATCTCGGCTCACTGCAACCTCCACCTACCAGGGTCAAGTGATTCTCCTGCCTCAGCCTCCTGAGTAACTGGAACTACAGGCATGCACCACCATGCCCAGCTAATTTTTGTATTTTTAGTAGTGACGGGGTTTCACCATGCTGGCCAGGCTGGCCTTGAACTCCTGACCTCATGATCTGCCTGCCTCGGCCTCCCAAAGTGCTGTGTTACAGGCATGAGCCACTGCGCCCAGACTTTTCCTCCTTATCTTTTTGTCCTCTTTCCTCTTCCCCCCAAACATCCTTCTTTTTGTCTTGCTGCCATTGTGTGCCAGCTCTATGATGGGTATTGGGGACACAAGTGATCCCAGTTCACAGGAAGGTTCTGGTCTAGGGAGAGATAGGGCAAAGTCTTACTGTCGTTGAGTGTGTGAAGAACACCCTGTGTGCTTTCTGCTTGTCACTGTGACAGTGCCCAGGCGAGTGGTACTCTGTGGAGTTGTACCAGAGGCACCAGAGGCTGCCATGCATAGCGCCTGCCCTCACTGCTCTCTTCCAGACCAAGTGGGACAGCCTGTCTTGCCTCCGTTTCTTTTGAGTTCATTCGGTTCTTTCTCCTTGCTGTGCTGAACTGGACTAGGTCCTGCTCCACTTACCCTTTTCATTTTTAGACTCTGTTAACACTCCTGCCTCCTCCTTGGTGATCATGACATTCTGCCCATGGCCTACAGACACCCCCAGCAGTTCTGTCATGAGGAATGCGGCCATGAGCTTTCATTCTTGCCCTACACAGCTCTCCTTCCTGCCCCTCCTTCCTGGTCAGCTTCTCACCACTGCCTCTTCCTGGACTGGGTAGAAATGGCATCCTTTACACTCGGGTGGAGTTGCTTGACCAGATGTTAGTCAACCTGGAATAGGGTCAGCTAAAGTGAGGTGACAAAGATCCAGCCCACGAGGGGCCCAGGCAGCCGCTGAGCCTGGCTTTGTCCTGGATTAAAACAGAAGGTGAACAGGGGTTCTGAGGGAACCGGGTCACTTGTGTAGGTGAGACATAGAAATGCATATGTGTGTGTTGTATGGTGCATATAAGAGCTCTGAAAATAGTCACCATTAATGTATCACCTGCTGTGATGTTTCCACACTGCCTACACATGACCTCACATGTGTAGGGTTTGTTTGTTTTGTTTCGTTTTGTTTTTTCTGAGGGTGAATGTATTTTTAAAGCCTTTTCACTTTAGGAGGCTTCCTCAAACAGAGAGCATTAGGAGACTGCTGTGAGCAGTCTTTCCTGGTGGGGAGATGAGGGTAAACAGCAGCTGGCCACAGCTGAACCCAGGTGCTTTGTTTCCTTCCGTAGCCTCCATCAGTCCTTCCCTAAAGCCACCACAAGGAAATGTGCAGTTTAAAATGATGGGCCCCAGGCTGGGCACCATAGTGAGACCCCCATCTCTACAAAGAAAAGTCTTGCTCTGTCACCAGCCTGGAGTGCAGTGGCGTAATCTCGGCTCACTGCAACCTTCGCCTCCCAGGTTCAAGTGATTCTCCTTCCTCAGCCTCCCATGTAGCCGGGATTACAGGCGCCTGCCACCATGCCCGGCTAATTTTTGTATTGTATTGTATTGTATTTATTTTATTTTATTTTATTTTATTTTATTTTTTTTAAGATGGAGTCTTGATCTGTCGCCAAGGCTGGAATGCAGTGGCATGATCTCAGCTCACTGCAAGCTCCGCCTCCTAGGTTCACGCTATTCTCCTGCTTCAGCCTCTCAAGTAGCTGAGACTACAGGCGCCCGCCACAATGCCCGACTAATTTTTTATATTTTTTAGTAAAGACAGGGTTTCACTGTGTTAACCAGGATGGTCTCGATCTCCTGACCTCATGATCCGCCCGCCTCGGCCTCCCAAAGTGCTGGGATTACAGGCATGAGCCACCACACCTGGCCTAATTTTTGTAACTTTGGTAGAGATGGGGTTTTGCTATGTTGGGCAGGCTGGTCTTGAACTCCTGACCTCAAGTGATACACCCACCTTGGCCTCCCAAAGTACTGGGATTATAGTAAGAGCCACTGTGCCCAGTCCCAAAAACAATCTTTTAAAATAAGGCCAGGTGCAGTGGCCCTGGGAGGCCTAGGCAGGAGTATTGCTTCAAAACCAGCCTGGGTTTCAGAGCAATTTTAAATTAGCCAGACATGTGCCTGGCGGCATTAGGTGGCATGTGCCTGTGGTTCCAGCTTCTCAGAAGGTTGAGACGGGAGGATTGCTTGAGCCTGGGTAGTTGAGACTGCAGTGAGCCATGATGGCACCACCGCACTTCAGCCTGGGTGACAGAGAGAGACACTGTCTGAAAAAAAAGGGGCGGGGGAAGGACCTGCTGTGCAGACAGAACAGCATTACACACTCCTCACCCACACACATACACAAAGAAATACCACAGTTACCACCAGAATGAGAAGCTCAAAACAGGATCCTAGTTAATGCTCCAAAAATGCCCCTGACAGACACACAGACATACCCCTTGATGAGAGCCAGGAGGACACCAGTGGAGTGGAGAGAGGGGAGTGATGAGCCAGTGCCAATGTAGTGGCTTCTTCTGTGGCTAGTCCCAGTTAAGATTTTGTGTCCGTTTTGGTTCCATTTCACCCTTGCAAGGGGCTGTGCATGTGTAGTGGGTGCTGAGACGTGCTGGCAGCTGACTTCCACAGCATGTTTTGGTTACCTGAAGTGTGCCTGCAGGCTCTCACAGAGTGGCAGGCAGCCTGTGTAAGCACAAGCAGAGTTAGGTGTGTGATGCCGTGATTGCTCCTAGGACCACAGAGAGCCAGCGTGGTTTCTGTGGTCCCCGAGGAGGGGACACTTGGGCCAGCCCATGAAGGAGATGCCGCACATGGTTCCCTGAGGCTGAAGCATACAGTGGAGGCAGGGTGGTGTGGGGGAAATGTTTGGAAGCAGATTGTAGACTCCTCCACGTAGCCACCTAAGGAGGGAGAACTGTAACCTAGAGGTGGTGGGCTTTATTAAGTGAGTGAGGCTCAGTTAAGCTTTTTAAAACTTTTTACTGGGCCAGGCACAGCGGCTCACGCCTATAATCCCAGCACTTTGGGAAGCCAAGGCAGGCAGATCGCCTGAGGTCGGGAGTTCGAGAGCAGCCTGACCAACATGGAGAAACCCTGTCTCTATTAAAAATATAAAATTAGCCAGGCCTGGTGGTTCATGCCTATAATCCCAGCTACTCTGGAGGTTGAAGCAGGAGAATCGCTTGATCCTGGGAGGCGGAGGTTGCAATGAGCCGAGATTGTGCCATTGCACTCCAGCCTGGGCAACGAGCGAAACTCCATCTCAAAAAACAAAAACCAAAAAAAACCAACTTTTTATTGTGGGAATTTTCAAACACACACATTTGAAAGTAGAAAGTAGGAAAAAGAACAAAAGGTTCATTTTACTATTTTTTTACAGGGTACCTCATTTACTATCTACATGAGCAGTCTTGGTTTATCTATATATGCCTATCCCAAGTATTTTGAAGCCAGCCCTGTATATATTATTTATTTGTTAATACTTTAGCATGTAGCTGGGCGCGGTGGCTCATGCTTATAATCCCAGCACTTTGGGAGGCCAAGGCAGGCAGATCATGAGGTCAGGAGATCGAGACCATCCTGGCTAACAACATGAAACCCCATCTCTACTAAAAATACAAAAAATTATCTGGGCGTGGTGGCACGTGCCTGTAGTCCCAGCTACTCAGGAGGCTGAGGCAGAAGAATCACTTGAATCCGGGAGGCAGAGCTTGCAGTGAGCTGAGATTGTGCCACTGCACTCCAGCCTGGGTGACAGAGCAAGACTCTCTCTCAAAAAAAAAAAAAAAAAAAAAAAATATTGATCCATATATTTAAAATATCACTAATAAGGTATGTATTATAATACAGGCTTCAACTCTTTTAATCTTAAGTTGTTTTTACTCTACAAGTCTCCACTCCATTTTTTTTTTTTTTTTTTTTTTGAGACATAGTCTCACTCTGTCGCTCAGGCGTGAAGCTGTAACACATTTTAAATCATATTTTTGTATAAATAGCTTTAGCATTTCAAGTTATTTCTCTAGGATGTATTCCTAACATAGGACTCTTATGTCAGAAGCTACATCTGTTTCATGGTGTGGGCTACCTAGGTTTTTTGTTTGTTTGTTTGTTTGTTTGTTTGTTTGCTTTTTGAGACGGAGTCTCACTCTGTCACCCAGCCTGGAGTGCAGTGGCGCGATCTCGGCTCACTGCAACCACCGCCTCCCGAGTTCACACCATTCTCCTGCCTCAGCCTGCTGAGTAGCTGGGACTACAGGCGCCCGCCACCACGGCCAGATAATTTTTTGTATTTTTAGTAGAGACGGGGTTTCACCATGTTAGCCAGGATGGTCTCGATCTCCTGACCTCATGAACTGCTTGCCTCGGCCTCCCAAAGTGCTGGGATTACAGGCATGAGCCACTGGCCTTTATTTTTATTTATTTATTTATTTATTTATTTTGACACTCCGTGGCCCAGGCTGGAGTGCAGTGGTGTGATCTTGGCTCACTGCAACCTCTGCCTCCTGGGTTCAATTGATTCTCCTGCCTCGGCCTCTTGAGTAGCCAGGATTACAGGCGTGCACCAGCATGCCCAGCTAACTTTTGGGTTGTTGTTATTGTTTTAAAGACAGAGTCTCGGCCGGGCGTGGTGGCTCACACCTGTAATCCCAGCACTTGGGGAGGCTGAGGCAGGTGGATCACAAAGTCAGGAGTTCTAGACCATCCTGGCCAATATGGTGAAACCCTGGCTCTACTAAAAATACAAAAAGCTGGGCGTGGTGACGCGTGCCATAATCCCAGCTACTCGGGAGGCTAAGGCAGGAGAATCGCTTGAACCAAGGAGTGGGAGGTTGCAGTGCATTGAAATCGTGCCATTGCACTCCTGCCTGGTGACTATAGTCTCTACAAAAACCCCGTCTCTACAAAAAAATGCAAAAATTAGCTGGGCATGGTGGTGTGCACCTGCAGTCTCAGCCACTTGAGGGACTTGAGTCTGGGAGGATCACTTGAGCCTGGGAGATTGAGGCTGCAGTGAGCTGAGGTCATGCCTCTGCACTTCATCCTGGGTGGCAGAGTGAGACCCTGTCTCAAAAGAAAACAAGAAAGAAATGTGTGACTCTGCATCTTGGTGAGGGCCCATGCCTTGGAGAGTGACTCTGTTAACTTCTTGCATGTGCTGTTGTGGTTACAGCTAAGATGAGCTTGTCACCATTGCTTCAAGACCCATGTTAGGTTGGTTTAAGCAGCTACCAGATCTTTGGCTGGTAAAAGTACCCTTCCCTATGCCCTCTCTTATGAGGGATAAGGATAGGGAGATGTTTGGATGAGGCCTTCATGGCCCCCTCTTCTTGAATTGGCCATTTCTTCCCCTAACAAATAACAAGATACCTTGTTTTAAACCCAGATAAAGCACAATGGTGTGACCACCAACTCTGTAGCTGCAGGACTCCATTTGCTGTCAGCACATACTTAGGAGGAGGTATCTGTGCTATATCCTAACTTCCATTTTGGAGATACCTATAAATATCTGTATAATGAACTATAGATTGAGGAGAAAAGAAACAAGTTTCTGTCTATGGAAAATTGCAGACTTTTTGAAAAGATGAGACAAAGTAGAGGCTGTGTGTTTTCACAGTAGTAACTACTCTGTATGTAATTATCAAACATGTGAAGCAATTATGGTATAGTTCCTGGTGGTGTCCCTTCAAGAGATGATATGAGAAAGAGACGGATTGAAGCGAGAGCCATGTGAGGCCGTATGGAAGGCACCCTTTGAGCTGGGCATTGAAGGATGGGGAAGAAAACACAGTGGGTTTTTTGGGTTAGGCATGAGCTGAGTTTTAGAGGCAAGACTGAGAATGGCTCTGGCAAGCTGGGGATTGTGGGTAGTTGTTATTCTGTGCCAGGTCTTGGGCTGTGGGTGCAAATACAAAAATACAGGTGGCATTATATCTGTCCTCTGGGAACATGGTGAAGACTGTATTTCCTGACACCAAAGAAAGGAAAACAGGGCTCAAAAAGGTAGCTCACCATTTAGTAGATTGTGGCGAAACCCACCAGAACAGTGTAACACTGCTTGGAGTTGATGTGTTGGAAAGTCAGGCTCTCCTACCGAAGGATAGTGGGGCCACTCATAGGAATGCTGGAATCCCCATCCAGCAACCCAGTGGGCATGCATGGCTATAGACCTAAAGATGCATCACCTTTTTTTTTTTTTTTTTTTTTTTGAGGCAGAGTCTCACTCTGTTGCCCAGGCTGGAGTGCAGTGGTGCAATCTTGGCTCACTGCAAGTTCTGCCTCCCAAGTTCACGCCATTCTCCTGCCTCAGCCTCCCCAGTAACTGGGACTACAGGTGCCCACCACCACGCCTGGCTAATTTTTTTTGTATTTTTAGTAGAGACGGGGTTTACCATGTTAGCCAGGATAGTCTCAATCTCTTGACCTCATGATCCACCCACCTCGGCCTCCCAAAGTGCTGGGATTACAGGCATGAGCCACCGCGCCCGGCCAAGATGCACCACCTTTAAATGCAAATTTTTGTATTTTTAGTAGAGAGAGAGATTCACTATGCTGGCCAGGCTGGTCTCAAACTCCTAGCCACAGGTGATCTGCCTGCCTCAGCCTCCCAAAGTGCTGGGATTACAGGTGTGACCCACTGCACCTGGCTGGGAAAATTGTTATAACATGGTTTAAGCAGGAATACTATGATTACACACACAAACACACACACGCACACCACCCCCTCCCCCGCCAAGGGGAAAATGCATTGAAAAGGACTGGAAGTAAGTATGTTATTCCAGGTTTCTCTGGGCGAGGAGTTGATGGGTAAAAAGGGGATATTTCAATGGAGCCTTGATGCTGGTGTTTGGACCTGGTGAAATGACAGAAGAGTTGTCTGGAGCATGCATGGACAGGGTCTGCACAGAAAAGCCTGTGGGGTGTGGAAATGGTGGTTTGGTCTGGCTGGAGGTGGGGTTAGAAGTGAAGGCTGGTGGCCGGGCACAGTGGCCCACGCCTGTAATTCCAGCACTTTGGGAGCCTGAGGCAGGCGAATCACCTGAGGTCAGGAGTTCGAGACCAGCCTGACCAACATGGAGAAACCCTATCTCTACTAAAAATACAAAATTAACCAGGCGTGGTGGTGCATGCCTATAATCCCAGCTACTCCAGAGGCTAAGGCAGGAGAATCACTTGAACCCAGGAGATGGAGGCTGGGGAGAGCCAAGTTCGTGCTAGCCTGGGCACAAGAGTGAAACTCCGTCTCCAAAAAAAAAAAAAAAAAAGTGAAGGCCAGACACGGTGGCTTACGCCTGTAATCCCAGCACTCTGGGAAGCCGAGGTGGGTGGATCCCCTGAGGTCAGGAGTTCACCAGCCTGGCCAACGTGGTGAAACCCTGTCTCTACTAAAAATACAAAAAATTAGCCAGGTGTATTGGTGCATGCCTGTAATCCCAGCTACTCGGGAGGCTGAGGCAGGAGAATTGCTTGACCCCAGGAGGCGGAGGTTACAGCAAGCTGAGATCGTACCACTGTACTCCAGCCTGGGCAACAGAGCGAGACTCTATCTAAAACAAAAAAAGAAAAGAAGTGAAGAGCAGGGCCAGGGTGGGTCAAGGGCTCTTGTAAGTATTTAGGGAGATGACCCTGTCTTTGAACAGACTGAGACAGCAGCTTACAGAGGGAGTGAGAAACCCTGAACATGGAGAAGATTTAAAAGGTAGCATGGGGTTGGCTCTGATAATACACCCTCTCTCTGAATGAGTCTTTTGTGTCCTTCTCCTCAGGTTCAGATTCAGAACAAGAAAGTGGATATCTCTAAGGTCTCCTCCAAGTGTGGGTCTAAGGCTAACATCAAGCACAAGCCTGGTGAGTGGCGCCTCCTTTGCCCACTGGGACTTCCAGGGTATGTAGTCCTGCCATGGGCCAGCTGGGCAGCCCGCTGGCTGGCAAGGGTTTCATCTCTGCCTTTAGCGTCCCATGAAGACTACCCAGGACACAGCGGTGGAAACAATACAGTCCTCGTTCTGTCAGGGAGCGGGAGTTCAGGTGCTAACCTCTCAGTGGAGAAGGATCAGTTTCTTACGACAGCCATCCGCACAGGCATTCTCTTGAGTACGCACTGTGTGCGTGGCACTATTGAGCTAGGCCTGGGGAAGCGGTGCACTCTGAGCTGAGAACCTGGGTTGCCTTAAACGAGGATTACAGGAGCTACTGCTGAAGGAGCTGTATAGAGAGCAGTGTTCAGGTCCCACCTGTCAGGTTCAGAAGCAAAGGATGCTCCCAACCAGTGAAGCATCAGCCACTAGCCCTGGCAGGAGAATGGGAGGCGTTCAGCAACTTGCACTAATGCAGTTTCCTTCCAGCAACATGGTTGGCCCAGCAGCCCTGTGGAAGTCACTGTGCAGAGGCTGGGCTCTTGCCTTGGCTAGTATCCTTGCAGCCTTGTGTCCTAGTTCCTGGGTCTACAGCAGATCTGTGGGTAGGATTGCTGCAGCAGCAGGCACACTGGCTGGCCGACCTGGTATCCCAGAAGGCTAGCCACCACAGGCCAGTTAAGGTGAAGGCAAAATTCTCTTCCCTCAGGGCGGGCGCAGTCTCTCATGCCTGTAATCCCAGCACTTTAGGAGGCCGAGGCAGGCAGATCACTTGAGATCAGGAGTTTGAGACCAGCCTGGCCAACATGGCAAAACCCTGTCTCTACTAAAAATACAAAAATTAGCCAGGTGTGGTGGTGCATGCCTGTGGAGAATTGCTTGAACCTGGGAGGCAGAGACTGCAGTGAGCCAAGAGTGTGGCACTGCACTCCCGCCTGAGCAACAGAGTGAAATTCTGTCTCCAAAAAGAAAGAAAAAACTCCCTTTCCCTCTCAGTGAAGAGTGTGATCCAGTTTAGAATGTGTTCTATTTAGAAAGATCTAAACAATTCCATTCTTAACCATTTTTCCCCCTTTTATCTGGGAAATCTACTCCTATGAGATACTTCCTTCTCTAATGGCACTGAGTCACTTAGGGCCTAGATTTTGCCAGGGCTAAGTTTCCCAGTATGGGACACCGGGAGACCTTGGCCAGAAGCTGTGCATGGAGGTCTGCCATGTGAGCTGAGAGGAGAAGGAAGAACAGGAGAAGGGGCCCAAGGGGAGCCACGCTGCTGGGCTCAGGAGGGGCTGGGTACTCATTGACGGCAGCTCATCCCGCACCCCTCCCCTCCGTCTCATGGGCACACTCTGGCCAGTGAGCTCTGAACTCTGGGCTTGAGTTCAGACCACCTTCCCTCCCCGTCCTAGCCTGAGGTCACTAGATCCCATGGGCCTGCCTTGGTCCATGTCTTTCCTTTCTCGGAGCACAGCCTCGGGGCCACTCTCCTTTTTATCATTCCTTCTTTTTGCTACAGTGTGATACGGTTAGGGGCTCAGACAATTTTCACAACCTGTCCCTGTCAATCAGCAGTTTGGTGGTAACTCTGGGTGAGTCCCTTCTCTTTTGCAGCATGTTTTACCAGCTGTGAAGCAGGGACCGTGGCCGTGATGACAGGGCATTCATGAGAATTCAGTGAGGCTGTACCTGAGAAGCACTGCATGGCCCAGTTAGCGGGAGGGCATTCCCATACCAAGTAGAGAAGCAGAGGCTTCGTCCCGGAGGCTGTGCTCGGAGCCCCAGGCCTGCCCAAGCCTGGCCTGCAGCTCGGTGGCTGTGGCGTGGGGTGGTGGAAGGGATGGCGTTCCTTCTCTTGGAGATATTCCCACTGGCTGGACGGAGAGATTGTCTCAGCCTCACTGTGATAAGAGAAGCCCTCTTTAGACAAACGTGTTCACTGTTATTCGTTTGCCACCCAGAAGCAGGTCACATCTTTCTCATTTCTAGATTGGGCATATCACCAGTCCTGGTTTTGCCTGCAGGGATATTCCTCTGCCACCCTAGGTGACCAATTTCTTTGTGGTTCCAGGTGGAGGAGATGTCAAGATTGAAAGTCAGAAATTGAACTTCAAGGAGAAGGCCCAGGCCAAGGTGGGATCCCTTGATAATGTGGGCCACCTACCTGCAGGAGGTGCCGTGAAGGTAGCGAGTGGGTCACTGGGGAGGCACAGCTGGGGAGGGGTGGGGACTATGCAGCTAGGGTCAGGGTCCTCACAGGTAGGCACCTGTCACCGCCCCTCAGTCTCTTCAGGAATCATGTCTTCACCCACACCATTGCTGTTTTCCCATCGTGTATCATCAGTCCTGACTGAGGCAGAAGTGAAGAGGCCCCAGCCCAGCCACCCCTCACCTGTCAGCTGGAGGCAGAACCTTGCTCCTGAGAGCCATGGCCTTCCTAATTGAGCCCATCCAGGCATTTTAGAAGGCCACGGGCTGGGATACAGACCACCACCAGGCGAGCGGGGGTTCTGCACCACACAGTTCTCTCCAGCTGTCACACAAGAGGGGAATGTGGGTTCCCACCCCATGTCAGGCTCCGTTCCTGGGCTGGGAGCAGGACAGCACATTCTTGGCTGCCAGCGACAGCAGGCTGCCTGGGGCCTGCCTCTGCAGGGCCTGCCTGGGGCCTCCCTGTGCAGGGCTCTGGGACAGAGCTCAAGTGGCAGAGCTTCACATCCTGGCGACTGGCTGGGCCTCTTCTCCCTTCCCTCTCTCCTCTTTCCTCCCTTCCTCCTTCCACAGTACTGTGAGACCTTTTGTGTGCCAAGATGCTGTCTGTCCTTTGTTCCATGTCATCGGCGGGTGGGGGGCCCATGAGGGGCATCTTGTAGGCCCCGAGCACAAGGAAGGCTGCTGCTGCTCGGGTTCAGGTGCGCAGGGGAGAGGGACCGGGAACCGCTGCCCTGGGCCTTCCCTTCCGCCTCTGCTCCCCAGTGCCAGCCAGTGCCCAGCCCGTCCCCTGTCCCATCCTCTCCTGATGCTCTGACTGAAGCCTTGATCAGCTTCCACGAACATCTGGGGGGTCCTTGCTGCCACAGGCTCTCAGTTTGTGCCCCCCACGCCTTGTGAGGATGCCGTTCTCGCGCCCATCTCAGTGGGGTGTTAACTTGACTTTAGTCTCTTGTCCAAGGACGCAGTGAGCGAGTGTGGACAAGGATTCACATCTGGGCTTTTCTGACCCCAAGCCTTGTGTGCTTTTCCTTACTCATATTATCTCCGTTTCTTTATTAGTTCTGGAATTAGGATTTTTAGTTGAGGCCTATTTCTCTCACTATGCCGATTAGAAACACTTCTGCCTTGTCACTTTTTGGGTATTTGGCGACACAGGCTTTCCAGCTCCCCAGTGACCTCTCGCAGCTGTTCTCTCTTCTCTGCCTTCTTCACACTGAGTGTTCCATGTCCCCCAAATGTCCTTCTCCTATGAAGCCCTCCGGGCCTCCACAGTCTCCCTGGGTTATACCTCCTTGGACACCTCCTTTCTGCCTCCCGTGGACCCCTGGTCCCAGAAAGGTGCCCAGCACAGACAAAGCCTCAGTGCCTGCGTTCCTGACCAGACAGATGTCCAGGCAGGGCTGCCCGGGAGCTGCTGACGACCCCAGGGTGTGCAGGGGGTGGCCTGGGTCCAGGGAGGGTTTGGGAGGATGGGCTGCACCCTTTGGGGGGCTGCCCTTCAGGCTTGTTGCTTACTGTTGTCATGGCTAATTTGGTACCAGCCTGAGGCCTGGCACCTCTGCCCTCAGAGAGGCTTCATCAGAGCCTCACATGCCACAGAGGGGCTCTGAGAGTGTCACTAGCCCAGCTGCTCCCGACCCTCGGGAGTCGGTCTCCCAGGTGAGGTGGGGTGGGTGGGGCCAGGGCACCTGCCTGGGATTCTCCAAGCGACTGTGCCTTAAGCCAGTGGGTGCCGGGACAGCACGGGTGGGGGCTGTGTGTGAAACCCACCACCATCACCCATCCCACTCCCCTCCCGACTGACCCTGCACTGTCTCCCCCACTGTTTCATTGTAGACTGAGGGCGGTGGCAGCGAGGCTCCTCTGTGTCCGGGCCCCCCTGCTGGGGAGGAGCCGGCCATCTCTGAGGCAGCACCTGAAGCTGGCGCCCCCACTTCAGCCAGTGGCCTCAATGGCCACCCCACCCTGTCAGGGAGTGGTGACCAAAGGGAGGCCCAGACCTTGGACAGCCAGATCCAGGAGACAAGTAAGTGGCTGGGCTCGGCCTAAGGGCCAGCCAGGGGCCCTGCCACTGGCCGCAAATTGAAACTCCTTTGTTTTTGACTAGAGTGTGGCCTAAATTTTAACGAAGTAACCTTTTATTTTCCAGGCATCTAATGATGACATTCTGGTCTCGTCTTCCGTCTCCCCCGTGTTCCCCTCTTGTCTCCCCTGTTCCCCTCTCCCTTCCCTCCTCCCATGTCACTGCAGATTGAGACCTACAGGCTGACGTTCCGGGCAAACGCCAGGGCCCGCACCGACCACGGGGCCGACATTGTCTCCCGCCCCCCACATTTCCCTGGCGGCCCCAACTCGGGCTCCCGGGTCCTTGGCCCCCTTTCCCGGACTGTCCACTAGACCAGTGAGCGCTTGGGCGCCCGGCAGCCCGCTAGGCTCGCCTTCCCTCCTGCTTCGCAGCAGCAGCCCCACCCCACACCTCCTCTCACGCTCCAGCCCAGGCCCAGCTCCCTGCTTTCGTCTTGCCCCATCACTGCGCCACTGCTCCATAGAGGAGGTTGGGAGGGGTTTGGGGTGGCTGAGGCTAAGTTGGGATCTAGGAGAGGAGAACTAGATTCCACCCTCATCTTTGTTTGGTTCTTTGGTCCAAACCCAAAAGAAACTGACATGCCCTCCCTCCTTCCTGGATCTACCTGGAGGGAAGAGTGGAGGCGGAGTTTGAGTGGTGACAGGACGCTGACTGTGGCGCTTAAGCCACTGCCTCTCCCTTTGGCGCCACAAATGCCCCCCCCCCCACATGCAGGTGGTGCCCAGCCCTTCTTGCTGCCCTGCCCCAAGTTGGGGTCAGTGCTGCCTGTTCCCATGCTTAACATACCCGCCTAGCTGCTGTCACATTTTTCTTGTTTTGTCCTTTTATTTTTTTTCTAATAACCTAAAAACTGGCGAAATAGTTCTGCAGGTTGAAGCCATGTCTATATGAAAGTCCTCAGTAAGTGTTAGAGGGAACAGGGCGGAGAGATCCTTACACCACCCCCGCTGGAGGATGTGGGCAGCTTAGGGCCCTGGAGGCGGTGCAGCAGGGAAGAGGGGTGCAGAGGCTGTCGCTGGTGAGCCGGTCGGGCACACAAGGGGCTCTCGGAGCGTGCACTGGTTGGTTTTGCCATTTTGTTGTGTGTATGCTGCTTTTCTTTTCTAACCAAGAGGCTGGTTTTGGCATCTCTTTCCCATTCCCTGGGATCTGGTGGTCAGCCCTAGGATACAAAGCCAGGGCTGGAGAACAAGAAAGGGCCAGGAGATGGAATTCCTTCAGGCCGGCACCCGCACCCTAGGACATGCAAGCCCTCATGTCCAGGGGACCCTCATGCGGATAGTGGGAAATCAGGTCTGGAAATTTAAAAATAAAAGGCATGAGACTAAGGCCATCTGCTTCCCCTACGCCCTGACTGGAGAGGGGAGGGAGGAGAGGCGAGGCCCACAGAGGGCATCCCAGCTAGGCCTTGGGATGGCTGCAGTGAGGAGAAATCCTGGGAACTGTATTGACACAAAGATTCTTATTGCACTTGTATTTTTTGTATTAAAGTTTGCATGGTTTCTAATAAAGGATTCAAACATAAGTTTGTAGTGAAATGGCCTGGAAGATTCCAAGGGCTTCTCTGGAGGGGACTGGCTACAGTGTAGATTTGCCTCTGAGGCTGCCCCAGACTTGGCCTCCTCAGGCCCCTCCTGACCTCTGCCCTTCTCTGGTCCTGGCATCCCTTGGAGCTGGAGAAGGTAGGGGTCTTGGCTTAGGTTTAGATTTGATCTCCATGTGCAGGGAGGCAGTCCTGGGCCTGACAGCTCCTCCCCCTTTCTGAGGTGGCAGTGCCTTATGGAGGTTTGGCACCATGTCTCTAGCTCCCCAGGCACACACCAGGAAACTGCAGGGCCTCACGGAGGAAGTGCTGCCTGGGCCCGGGGGACTAGCTTTCCTCCATAGAGACCACGTGCAGAACACTTCCGCTGTGCCCAGAACATGAGGGAGCCAGTGTTTCGTCAGCAGGAGGAAGGGCCTGCTGGGATGAAAGTGAGAAGGAAACAGTGAGGGTTGGGTAGTCAGGAGACACCACAGGGGCAACAGCACAGGCCCAGAGTACCTGCTGCCTCTGCTGCGTCTGTCCCAGGGTCATGAGGATGCTGAGGTTGACGACAGGTTCCAGGTCCTTTCGCTCCTTTGGCCAAGGGTTGGGGGGAGGTGGCCCAAGTGGCATGCTCTCTAGGTAAGACAATAGGAGTGGTCAGAGTTCCCTCGAAGGATCCTGCACACCAGAGCACCTGAGAAGGCCAGGACCAGAGGCCCTGTGTGATGTGTACTCCGCAGCCATTTGGGGTGGGACAGTTCTGTACTTCCCGATTTGCTTATGGCTCAGCCATTACCTGTGTCAGTCTGTGATTCTGTTGTAACAGTTTTAAGAGTAAATAAAGCTGCCTGATGTCCCATCACACAGGCTCCATGCTTCTGTGTCTCGGTTTGCATCTACCTCCCTGATCCTCCTGCCCTTAGCTCACCCCCTTGCATCAAGGGAATGAAATGCAGTGTGCACATGATCTCCATGACCTCAGCATTCAGCCCCTCGGCTATGAACTTGTGCATGTGAATACAGGAAAGACCACTGTGCCGCACAGCCCTGGGCCTCGGCTGCCTGCAGAACTCTCCCCCAGTCTGCCTGGTAAAGGGCTACTCGACACTTACTGTCCAAAACTACAAGCACAGTGACAGTTCCAACAAGCTTCCTGTGGTGGGTACCCAGAGAAGCAGCTGTGCCAGGGGACTGGGCTGGTTAACAGCACGGCTGCTTCCTGCTCTTGGCGAAGGAAGGAGGTTCTAACCCCCTTCTTTCTCTCTCAAGACTTGGGGCCACAGGCAGCCCCCGTCCCCCAGCAATAAGCATCTCTCTTCTCTACCTTCCTTCCTCTTTGGGGAACCGTGGCCCAGTGTATGGAGGCCCTGAGAGAGGAGCCCCTAGTGGACAGCAGTGGTCACAAGGGATAAATAGAACTTTATTTTAAATAAACATTTGCACTCTGTACACAGCCCCAGCAGAAGCAGGGCTCAGTCGTCAGCTGTCTTGCGCACATCAAAGCTGCCACACGGTCCTCGCAGCAGCTCCGCCAGTAGCGCAAGCAGCTGCCCGTGCTCCTCCTGCACGCTGGGGGGAAGTGCAGCCAGCTCGCTGCGCAGGCTCCGCTCCACCATGCGGCCCAAGGCCCGCCGCAGCTCCCTTAGCAGCCGCACGGTACGCGAGTCACCCTCCAGCCGCAGCAGGTCACTGTCGCTCAGTGAGATGGTGGCCCGGCGCCCGTCATCTGAGGGAACGGAAAAGATGGTGGTCAGCTGTGGTGAGGCCAGGCCCCAGAGGAGCAGCTGCAGAGTGGGGTGGGCAGGAGGCCTGCAGGCACCCACCGCGGATGTGCACGTCCCCGTCGGTCAGGAGCAGCACAGCTAGCGGGTGCACCTGAGAGGAGTCCCGGACGAAGACGCTGCCATTGGACTTGACCGCCATGAAATACGTCAGCCATCGGCTCCGCAACCGTGTGGCCTCCCTAGGGAACACAGGGCTGGTGAGGCCACCCTTTTGGACCATCCCAGCTGCCCCATCCAGGCCTGCATGCCCTCACCTGTTAATGGTCGACTTGTGCAGCAGGATGTTGCCTGATTTGGTCCTATATGTGACGCTGTTGGGCTTGAACTTCCCCTGCCGGGTGACCTTGCCCTGCCTCACCTGCAGGGATGGAGGAAAAGATGGGTGGGGCTGAGCAAGGAGCTGCAGACAAGGAAGGAGGCTGGGACCTGGTGAACTCCACTCCCTCCCAGAGGCAGCACCTGGATGAGGTTGGGGTAGAGGCCGGCCATCAGCACGCCCTTCACCAGCTCCTCCTCCTCACTGTACTCGTTGCACTGGGCAGAGGCCAGGGTGCAGTCCGAGGGCTTCCCCACCAGGAAGGCCTCATAAATGTTCTCCGAGAACTGCTTGATGAGTCCTAGGGAGACAGAATGTGCAGTGAACCTACAGCCCCTAGCCACAGGCTGGGGGTAACAGAAGCTCAGTGGGGGTGGGAGGGGCGGGAGGGGCTCAGGAAAGCAGGCGTGGGCCCAGCTGACCGTGGATAAAGCGCAGGCTAGGTGCATAGAGCAGGTTTTCCTCCAGGTAATTCTCCCTGGAGCTGCGGTCCTGCCAACGCAGCACCTCCTCCCAGCCGGCGACAGCCCGCACAAAGGCCAGGTGGTCACTGCCACTGTCGTGGCTCAACAGTGCTTTCACCTGGGAGGGGAGAAGAGGGCAGCCGGGTCACAGGCAGGGGCTAGACAACACCCCCTCAGAACAGCAGTGGGTGGAGGGCTCCAGGAAGGAGTCAGGACTGACCTTGTCCACCTCGGCCCGGTTCTGTAGGCTGCTGCTGAAGGGGTCCCGGGTAAGGCAGGAAACGACCACCAGTAGCGGGTGCAGGCAACGGAAGATGGCGGCCAACACTATGGCCTTGGCCAGCCGGGGGTCGGTGGAGATGTGAGCCAGGCGCTGCCCCAGGGTGGTCAGGTACTCCCGCTGGTCCAGCACCCCTGCAATGGCTCAGCTGTCAGTGCCACCCTCAGGAGCTACACCCCGGCCCAGCCCAGCCCAGCCCCTACATACCGATCTCCTGGAGCAAAATCACAGCCTCGTCCACTGCCTTGATGTTTGGACTGTCCACAGCCTTGGACAGGAACTCCACCGCCTAAGACGAACAGAGCCAGAGCCCGCCATGAGCCTGCCTCCCACCTGTCCGGTCCCCAGGCCAGCCCCCACCCCGCCCCACCCCACCGCACCGTCTTCTCAGGCATGTGGATTTTCGCTTGCAGCACCAGGTTCTCGAGAGGCGTGCGCAGGATCTCTGGCACTTGGAAAGGGACCATTTTCTCCAGCCGGCTTCGAGGGAACAAGTGGTAGGCAAAGCCTGACTGGCAGCGGCCCGCTCGGCCCCGGCGCTGGATCACATTGGCTCTTGACACCCACACTGTCTCCAGACAGGACACCTGGAGGAGGGGGCAGGTAAGCAGCACACAGATACCACTTCCTCAGTGCTTCCCCACTCCGAGTAACCCTCACCAGCCCCCAACATCAGGAACACTGAGACCCTACAAGCGTGGCCTTCTCAAGACACACAAAATAGGTCTAAGGTAGATCTGGGCTGCAGACCACCTCGAAACGGAGTCCCTCCCCCAGTGGTTGGCCAGGCCCAGGAGGTAGGTGCCACCTTGGTCTTCAGGTCATAGCGTTCTTCCTTGTGCAGCCCACTGTCCACCACATGCACGATGTCATTGATTGTGATGGAAGTCTCCGCAATATTGGTGGCCAAGACAATCTTGCGCACCCCAACTGGAGGCTGCTGGAATATGGCCTTCTGATCCATCATGGGGATGTTGGAGTGCACTGGTGGGCAAGACACACACTGGTTATGGGCACTGCTTCCACCAGAACTCCCCCCTGGAATGTGGGCAGGGCAAGGATTTTGACCCCATTTTGATGAAACAGGTGCAGATAAACACTATGCCCAGTGAAAAGTGCTGCGGCTTGGTCAGAAACCGGGACCCCCGGAGTCCCAGTTGGGTCAGTCCCCAGGACAGAGGCCAGGCTGGTTTCCAAAGGTCCCTGATCCCTCTGCCCGGGCTCTCACCTGGCAGGATGAGGTACTTGCTCTCGTGCATGCCCAGGGCCTCCTGGAGGCGCTGCTGCACTCCTTTGATCTCCTGCCACCCAGGCAGGAAGCACAGGATCCCACCTGCAAAGGAGCCCTGGGGCATGAGCCAGCTGCTTCTGCAAGCGTGGCCAGGACTGGCATGGGGCAGATGGGGAGGCACCCACCTGGTTCCCCACGAGCATCGATGTGCAGAACCAGATCAGTCACAAGGTCCAAATCGAGTGCGCATTCATCCTCAGACTGGGGTGGGGGAAGAGAGGCCACAGTCACAGCCCCGGGGTAAGGGGTCATGCCAAGGACACAGCCACCTGACTCAGTGAGACGGAGCCGCTTGACATCAACTCCAATCCTCACATGCGTGCCACGCACGTGGGGTTAGTCCTCAGTTTCTATCAAGGAAACTGAGGACTGGGGAGGGTAACTTGCCCCAGGCCACCAAGCCCCAGGGCCAGGGAGGAGGGGCATCCATGGAGGAAAGGCCAGGAGCCTCGGGTGGGATGGGGGTGTCCCTCACCTCATGGTGCCGGTGCCGGTGCAGGTATTGGTGCTTGCCCAACTTGGCCAGGATGTCCTCCAGGTAGTGCTCCTTGACCGGGTACATGAAGCCAGGCACCTTGATGACAGGGCAGCCACCAAAGTATCGGGAGAAGCGCTCATTGTCCCCTGTGGCACTCATGAGCACCAGCCGCAGGGCCGGGTTGAGCCGCTGCAGGCCCTTGAGCAGGATCAGCAGAAAGTCTGTGTTCACGTCCCGCTCATGCACCTCATCCACGATGACGTGGCTCACACCCTCCAGGCTGGGGTTGCTCTGCAGCTTACGCAGCAGGATACCCACAGTGCAGAAGAGCAGGGCCCCGCCTCGGGCTGGGGGTTTACTTTCCAGCCGCACCTGGAAGCCCACGTTCCGGCGCAGGGAGGGGCCCAGTTCGTGGCTGACCCGCTGTGCCACAGACACAGCAGAGATGCGGCGAGGTTGGGTGATGATCACATTGCAGCGGGCACCGCGGCCCTCGGTCACATAGCGCTCCAGCAACAGCTGGGGGATGCGTGTGGTCTTCCCACAGCCTGTGTCCCCAGAGATGACCACCACCGGGTGCTGCTCAATGGCGTTGAGGATGGTATCCCGATGTGGATCCACAGGTAGCTGGGGGGCCTCCTGCCAGACTGGCCCTCGCCGCCGCCACAGTTCTAGCAGACTCTGGCTGAGACGTACCTCCTCTGCTTCCAACAGGGGCACATAGGGCTTGCCTGTGATAGGGTCACTGAGAGGCCCTGAGTCCTTGCCCAAGGGCAAGATGTCTTCACTCTGCAGCCGGAGTTCTGGGGCGATCCATGAACTCTCCACAGGGTACTGGGGGGCAGGGAGGTCAAGCAAAACAATGAAAAAGAAATTCCTCATTCCCACCCAACCAGCCACTCTGCAGGATCCGCCTGGGTCAGATGTTGTGGCCCAACCCACTGGGCACAGGATTAATTTAGTCCGTGACTGCCCCGGGATCCTTGTGGGCAAGACTGGGCTGCTGAGGCCAGGGGGCTCCCAGGCCCCAATCTCAGTGAAGAGAATGGGGAGGTACTACTGCCTGTCGCAGGTAGAGGCCTTCAGTCTGAAGAGATGGAGGCAGACTACAGGGGGCAAGGGTGATGAGGGATGCAGGGCCTCTTACATGGTTCAGGAAGGTCTCTATCTTGCGGAGGATGGGCTCGGGCACCTGGATGGTGCATGGTCGGCGCTGGGTCTCACCCAGCTCACGTAAAGAGGCCAGGTTATACATGGCATGTGTAAGTGGTTCATTGTTCCTGTCCACCAGGCCCAGGCTCTGCAGGGAGACATGCAAGACTCAGTCTATGCTCTAGGGCTCCCCAAAACCAGCCCAGACAACAAGCTCAGGAGCTCTGAGGCAGAAGTTGTGCCAAGTAATGTCTAAGAGATTTTGGATCTTGGCTGACATGGTGATGGAGGGAGAAATTATGAACTAGGAAAATGTAAACTTACCAAAATAAACGTTTTAAAAAATGAACTAAAGTTAATTCAGGCCAGGTGCAGTGGCTCACACCTATAATCCCAGCCCTTTGGGAGGCCGAGGCACGCAAATCACCTGAGGTCAGGGGTTCAAGACCAGCCTGGCCAACATAGTGAAACCCTGTCTCCACTAAAAATACAAAAATTAGCTGGGCGCGGTGGCTCACACCTGTAGTCCCAGCACTTTGGGAGGCCAAGGCAGGTGGATCATGAGGTCAGCAGTTCAAGACCAGCCTGGCCAAGATGGTGAAACCCCACCTCTACTAAAACTACAAAAAATTAGGCAGGCGTGGTGGCACGCGCCTGTAATCCCAGCTACTCCGGAAACTGAGGCAGAGAATTGCTTAAACCTGGAGGGGCGGAGGGTGCAACGAGCCGAGATTGTGCAACTGCACTCCAGCCTGGGCGACAGAGCGAGACTCCATCTCAAAAAAAAAAAAAAAAAATTAGCCAGGCGGGTGGCCAGCACCTATAGTCCCAGCTACTAGCGAGGCTGAGGCACAAGAATCACCTGAACCCTGAAGGCAGAGGTTGCAGTGAGCGGAGATCATGATGGTGCACTCCAGCCTGGGCGACAGAGCAAGACTCTGTCTTGAAGAAAATAATAATAAAGTTAATTCAAGAAAAGCTAAACCTGATGTGTCATAGCAGAACAGCCCTACGTCTGGGGAAGGCCTTGAGGAGAAACCACTCACTGTGCGACTAGAGCCCCTCCAACACCACAATAGGCCCCTGTCACCTCCGTGAATTCCCAACGTGTACCCTCAGACCAGCCAGACCAGGCCCTCAATGACGCTAGAATACACCCCACAGACTCCCTCTTCCTTTGCTGCCTCATCAAAGCCTTCCTCCCCCAATCTTTCCATCCCACCTCCCAGTCCCTACATGGCACCTGACCCATCTGTAACCCCATCATATACAGATACACGTGGAGTTTCCTATAAATGTTGATTATAATGCAACGTGATCAAACAAGCCACTGCAAGGAAAACACTGTGTCTTACCTCCTTACATACCTAAAGCCACCTCGCCAGAGATAAAACATGGCATTCCAATACCTCAGGCACGCGGGTAAAACTAGTCTTGTGTTCCTGTCACCTCTAATGTCTGGACTCTGCTCGCCCTTCGGAGCCCAGATCAAACACTTCCTCCTTAAAGAAGTCTTTCCACAACAGGGGCCAACCCCCTGCCTCTGGGCATGCTGGCACCATCAGCTGTAAGGACCTCAAGGACAGGAATCTGGTCCTCATTCCGCAGGAGGTGCCAACACAAGCTCCTTGCTGCAAGAACAGGCTTCCGCCCTCTCCCCAGACTTCATGGGTTTTACCCACCAGCCTGACAAATGGCCCTCCAGCCACTGCAAAGCTTGTTCCTTCCCAGACAGGCCCCACCATGCCAAGGTGCCTCTGCTCAGTGCGTGTGCGTCAGGCCAAAGCTCAGATGCCTCCAGTTCTACAGTCAGTCCTTGTTCTGCCCTCGAGTCACAGGTAGCACATCTATGCCTTCTATCTCACCACCTGCCTGTCCCCTCTTCCTCATTTTCTCCAGGTTCTTGTTACCCCTGACCATCAGCTATAACTAAAACGTGGTTCCCGGGGCCAACTGCACCCATGAAATGGTGCACCTGACCATTCAGAGTAAAGCAGGCCCATTTCTGTCTTGTTCTGCAAACTAAACCTCCACCAACATGGGTTGAGATTACTAACTCCTCAGGCAGTCAGACACAATCCCAACGCCCTCCCACTACTGTGCCATCAGCTAACTCCACAGCCCCTTTAAAGAGAACTGCCATGGCCAGGAGCTGTGGCTCATGCCTGCAATCCCAACACTTCAGGAAGTGAAGGCAGAAAGATTGATTGAGCCCAAGATTTTAAGACCAGCCTTGGCAACACAGTGAGACCCTTGTCTCTACAAAAAATGTTTAAAAATTAGCTGGGAGTGGTGGCGCATACCTATGGTCCCAGCTATGCAGGACGCTAAGGTGAAAGGATCGCTCAAGCCTAGGAGGTCAAGGCTGCAGTGAGCCATGATCGTGCCACTACGTTCCAGCCTGGGCCACAGAGACCCTGTGTCAAAAGAAAGAGAACTGCCAGCTGTCTGCCACACTGTCTCTACCTTGATGCTGACTGCTTCCTCAATCTTCACTGCAGTCACAAGTCACATTATTCATTTTGGCCACAAAACCTGGGTTATCAGGATCATACTGGACACCAGGTCTGCCTCTCAAAACAGGCCCGGCTCCTCCCGGCTTTATACTATTCAGAACAATGAGCAAGTTTCCTCCCGGCCTCACCAGGTTCAGGCCAACAGTGTGGAAAAGGCTGGGGCACAGTCAAAGCATCTCCACAGGGGCTCTGGGAAAGCTGTGGCAACAGCCACAGGGCCTACAAGCGAGGCCTGCAGACCAGCTGTCTTTGTGCCAGGCAAAAGGCCTGCTGTGGTGGTTTCATTTCCTAAAAAATGGGACCCATTTGCCACTGGCAGAGGGGAGCTTCAAGACATTCTCATGCATCACATCCAGAACCTTCCTGGACTCACCTTCAGTTTCTTGCAGGCCAAGGCTGCCGCCTTATTCTCAGCCTCTGCTTTGCGGCGCCCTTTGGCAACAAAGGTCATGGGGCAGGGCCAGAGCAGGGTGAGTGTAGACAGCTTGGTCTTGGTGCCCACAGTATGGAACTGCATGAGATTCTACATGGAAGGCAAGAGAGATGGTTACAGAAATGCAGGGAATGGGAAGAGACTTGGGGCATTCTCAGAATGCCAAGGAGCCCAGAGACGGAAGGAGCCACCATCTCAGCAGGTGCCCGGCATGAGCCATGCTAGAGGTGCTGCTGCATAGCCAGGAGCAGGCCCATGGGCTCGGGCACTCTAGTCCCAGGCTCGCTTCTCCTGCTATACCTCGACTTCCACGGCAGAAGACAGTGCTTGGGCAATTCCACCACCTGCCCTCCTAGCCCAGTCATCTCAGCACCTTCGTGGCAGCTGTGGGTTGAAGCTGTCAGCATGAGCTAAAAACCCGGCACATCCTGCGGGAGCAAAAAAGGCCCTGCACCCGGACAGAAGCTCTGCCTAACCGAAGCCCCTTTGCCTGGCAGCAAGAGAGAAACTCATACCTCACCAAGACCCACACCTCTAAGCCCTCCCCACTGACAATCCACCACCCAGAACAGGTATGGGTCTTCTGCTCCTGCGGCCCCCAGCCCACGCCCTGTGCTGCTAAGACTTGACCTCCATTCTGTCACACTGACTGCTTTTCCTTCCACGCCGGAGTTCCACCAGCTGGCCGAGGTGTGGGCTGGAGGAACAGGCCCCCTCAGCCCTCTGTAAACCTGCCTTTGGGGAACACCAGACATGACCAAGTAAATGGCCCCCACACACACTTCTAGGAGACCCAACTCACCTTAGCTGTGGAGGATGACGTTGCAATCTGAATCACCTTGGCCAGAAGGTTCTTGGGAAGTGGAAACTGGGTCAGAGCCCTGATAGCACTGTCATCATCTGTCATCTCAAAGGAACTCCCCCTGGGAGGACCAAAAGTTTAGCTGAAAGAATCTTCTCTCTTCCTGGACCAATTTCCCTGAGGCTCTGAGATGTAAGGGTGAGGACACTGCACTGCAGCAGGGAGCCGAAAGGCCAGGAGGCATGAAATGGATGGGAAACCGGGCATCTCTGCTCCTCCCACAGCCACACTGGATGGGGACTGCGCCCTCCATTCCCTCACATAGATAAGACAGCAGAGAGCAGGTTCTCCGTGCTGCTGTTCTGCAAAAGCCCAGCCACATAGAAGACCACAGCTGGCTGTCCCCCAAGAATGGGCAGACACACACTGAGTGACGGGACACACAGGCTGCAATGTGAGGCAGGGCACTCCCATCTCAGAGAAAGCTAGCAGAGAACATTCGCCCATCCCCGTGTCAGGGCACAGCCAGCCTCCGCTGCATCCCCATCCCCAATCTGTACCTTGAGTCCCTGAGTGGGGTGTGGGAATCCTGCTGGGTCATGGACAAGAAGTCGGTAACATCTATGGTCCCTTCTTCTAGCTCTTCCTCCTCATCCTCTTCTTCTTCCCGGCCCAAAGAGCGGGATAGGCCCCCAGGTCCCCCTGGCCGAATGCTCTCCGGATTCAGCTGCCGCCAGGAAGTAGGGGGCATGGTGGGTTCAGGACGCCACCAGCTGTCAGCAGGGGAGCCAAAGCGATCAGCTAGCACTCGGTATTTGGCTGCGTCAAACAACTCATTCCGGGGACCCAGCAGACCCCAACCCTGGAGGGGAAAAGGGACGTTTAAAGGATTCATACTATCTTTACACCTCAGTCAGCCTGGCCCATGTCCAGCTACACCGTTAAGTCCCTTGTGTTGTGGAGCCATGGTTTTTCATCTGTTTACCCACTTCAGCCCCTAGTCCAGAACTGGGCATGGAACACTGAAAGATGCCTAGCTTTGATACAAACAAATAACCCCACATGGCAATGGGAGAGCAGAAGATACTGTTTGTTTTTTGTGTTTATGACACAGGGTCTCGCTCTGTCACCCAGGCTGGAGTGCAGTGGCACAATCACGGCTCACTACAACCTCTGCCTCCTGGGCTCAGGTGACCCTCCCACCTCAGCCTTCAAAGTAACTGAGACTAAAGGTATGCACCACCAAGCCCAGAGAATTTTTGTAGCGACAGGGCTTCACCATGTTGCCCAGGATGGTCCTGAACTCCTGGACCAAAGTGATCCGCCCACCTTGGCCTCCCAAAGTGCTAGGATTACAGGCATGAGCCACCACACTGAGCCCAAGAAGATAAATTCACATAGTTATCTAGGAAGCTTCAGTAAATACAGCAATTTAAAAGTACATAGGGCCGGGCGCGGTGGCTCACACCTGTAATCCTAGCACTTTGGGAGGCCGAGACGGGCAGATCATGAGGTCAGGAAATCAAGACCATCCTGGCTAACATGGTGAAACCCCGTCTCCACTAAAAATACAAAAAAATTAGCTGGGTGTGGTGGCGGGCGCCTGTAGTCCCAGCTACTCGGGAGGCTGAGACAGGAGAATGGCATGAACCCGGGAGGCAGAGCTTGCAGTAGGCCGAGATCGTGCCACAGCACTCCAGCCTGGGCGACAGAGTGAGACTCTGTCTCAAAAAAAAAGAAAAAAAAAAAAAATACATAGCCGGATGGGCACAGTGGCTCGCACCTGTAATCCCGGCACTTTGGGAGGCCCAGGCAGGAGGATCACTTGAGGTCAGGAGTTTGAGACCAGTCTGGCCAACATGGCGAAACCCCATCTCTACTAAAAATACAAAAATTAGCTGGGCATGGTGGTGGGCACCTGTAATCCCAGCTACTCGGGGGGCTGAGACAGGAGAATCGCTTGAAGCCGGGAGGTAGTGGTTGCAGTAAGTGGAGATGGTGATGCTGTACTCCAACCTGAGCAATAGAGAGTAACTCCACAAAAAAAAAAAAAAAAAAAAAAAAAACCCTATATAGCCCACACCATGAAACAGACATAACTTCTGTTATAAGAAGTTATATATATTCTTATAAGAATCCTGAAGGCCGGGCATGGTGGCTAACACCTGTAATCCCAGCACTTTGGGAGGCCAAGGCAGGTGGATCACCTGAGGTCGGGAGTTTGAGACCAGCCTGACCAATATGGAGAAACCCCGTCTCTACTAAAAATACAAAATTAGCCAGGCGTGGTGGTACATGCCTGTAATCCCAGCTACTCGGGAGGCTGAGGCAGGAGAATCGCTTGAACCCAGGAGGCAGAGGTTGTGGTGAGCCGAGATCACACCACTGCACTCCAGCCTGGGCAACAAGAGCGAACCTCTGGCAAAACTCCACCTCAAAAAAAAAGAGAGAGAATATAAGAATCCTATATTAGGAATACATTCTAGAGAAATAACTTGAAATGTTAAAGCTATTTATACAAATATAGGATTTTTTTTTTTTTTTTTTTTGAGACTGAGTCTGGCTCTGTCGCCCAGGCTGGAGTGCAGTGGCCGGATCTCAGCTCACTGCAAGCTCCGCCTCCCAGGTTTACGCCATTCTCCTGCCTCAGCCTCCGGAGTAGCTGGGACCACAGGCGCCCGCCACCTCGCCCGGCTAGTTTTTTGTATTTTTTAGTAGAGACGGGGTTTCACCGTGTTAGCCAGGATGGTCTCGATCTCCTGACCTTGTGATCCGCCCGTCTCAGCCTCCCAAAGTGCTGGGATTACAGGCTTGAGCCACCGCGCCCGGCAAATATAGGATTTTAAATGTGTTACAGCTTCATGCTTTTCTACAGAAAATATAAATTAAACATTGCTTAAGTCTCTAGCATGTACACAGCAACATGTTGGCCACCAGCATCAGCAGGAGAGACAAGACCTGGTCCTTGCCCTCAAGCAGTTCAGAATATAAGAGGCAGTTAGCCAGGGATGGTGGTGTGTGCCTACAGTCCCAGCGACTCGGGAAACTGAGGCAAGAGGATCACTTGAGCCCTACAGATCGAGGCTGCAGTGGGTCATGATCACACTACTGAACTCCAGCCTGGGTGACAGAGCAAGACCTTATCTCCAAAAAAAAAGGAAAACACGAATTTAAGTGGCAGAAGAGAAATGCAGACGGCCAGGGTCTAAGGAACAAAGACGTGAGTGAGATGAGTGAACAGCTGAGAGAACAGGAGCAAATGCAAAGAAAGCATAGGTTGCAGGAGCTGCCACTGGGAGTGGTAAAGGCGACAAAAACACGGCTTGTCAGGTGAATGTCAGGTCCATGTGACAGCAGATGGCAGGGGTCACGGGCCAGGAACCTCTCTACAGTGAGCTTTCAGTCCCACCCGACTCATGACAAGCTGGAGAGTGACCACGGCCTGCCTTCCTAAAACTTTCTTCTTGGGCTTTTGAGATAATTAAATTTAATTTTTAAAATTCTATTCACAACAGTAACAAAAACCATCACCTACCTAAGATGAACTACGGTGGGTCAGAAAGGTAAGGACTAAGCATACAACTTGGCAACAGGATGTAAATCCAGGGAGATATACGTTCCTGGATGATAGAACTTTTATGTGTGAGGAGACAAAAACCTCTTAATCCATAAATTGAACACAATTTCAATCAAAGTCTGCAGAGGCTTCTTATTAAGCATCTGACAAACCAATTCTAAAGTTCGTCTATTAAGAATAGACGCATGAAAACAGCAGGATTCGGGGACAGAAGATGGGGCCAAGGCATGCCACACACACACCTGCGAACCCTTGGGGCAGGGCCCGATCCAGGGCTCAGCTGCCCCACTTTTGCGTCACCGCCTTGCTTCTGACAAGAATGCCTCTGGTTCCACAGAGCAGCAATACAAGCATTCCTCCCTGGCCTAGCTTCCCCAGCAGGACAGCACCGTTCTCCCCCTGCCTTTGCAACCACTCTTTGGCTAGGCAAGAGGGTCTCGTCCCCACAGGCTCACTGCTGGTCCTGGCCATGCTCCCACATCGGTCCTGAGCTGTACCAACATCCACTTGCCACTATTCTCGCCATAACCTAGGCGCCAACCCACTGCTCGTCCACAGCTCCCCTCACTGGCACATGCTGCTCCACCAACCCGTTCTTCCTCCTGCCTCCTCAACTGTCCAGGCACTATCCATGCAACTTCTCTAACACCTTTTTGTTGCTGTTCCTTTTCTGAGACAGAGTCTCACTCTGTCACCCAGGCTGGAGTGCAATGGCATTATCTCGGCTCACTGCAACCTCTGCCTCCCGAGTTCAAGCAATTCTTCTGCCTCAGCTTCCTGAGTAGCTAGGATTACAGGCACCCGCCACCACGCCCGGCTAATTTTTGTATTTTTAGTAGAGATGGGGTTTCACCATGTTGGCCAGGCTGGTCTCAAGCTCCTGACCTTGTGATCCACCCGCCTCGGCCTCCCAAAGTGCTAGGACTATAGGCGTGAGCCCTCATGCCCAACCCTCTAATACCCTTGAAGAAACCGCCTCCACTGCTGCCGCTGGCGTTCTCTTCCATCCAGTGTCCCTGTCTCTGGTCTTGCCAAAAACTACTGCTGTCAGTGACTTTTCCTAAAGGCAAACTTGGCTGTGTCATTCTATCAATTACCACTAGTCAGAAGCCCCAGCAGCCACAGGATCAAATCATTCTGCCCCTGCGACAGCGAAGGCCCTGGAGTTCTAGCTCCTCCCTGCCTGTCTACCCCATGACCCGGCAGGCAGACCCACATTCATTCTCATTCCCCACAGCCACGCATATTCACCCAGGCTCTAAGCCACAGTGGCCTGTGTCTGGAGTGCCTTGCTCCAGCCCTCAGCCCTGGCAAGGACCATTCTTCAAGAATAAGCCTCTTCTATTTAGGAGGCTGGGGTGCATTTATGTCCTCCCGTGGACACCTTCTTCTTGGCTGTGGCTGCTGACTCAGTCCCCTTTGCGCTGCCAGCACGTCTCACCAAGCCTGCGGGCAATGCGGAAAAAGACATCTGGTTTGGGGGGAAAGGGAAACTGAAGAATTGGGAGTACAGCTATTAGAGAATAAAAGGCTGGGTTCTAGAATAAAAAACAACTACTATAACCACAACGAGATCTCATCTCACACCCATTTAGGGACACTACGATCAAAAAAACAAAAACAACTAGGCTGGGCGCGGTGGCTCACACCTGTAATCCCAGCACTTTGGGAGGCAGAGGCAGGTGGATCACGAGGTCAGGAGTTCAAGACCAGTTTGGCCAATATGGTGAAACCCTGTCTCTACTAAAAATACAAAAATTAGCCAGGCGTGGTGCTGTGCGCCTGTAGTCCCAGCTACTCGGGAGGCTGAGGCTGGAGAATCGCTTGAACCCAGGAAGCGGAGGTTACGGTGAGCCGAGATTGCACCACTGAACTCCAGCCTAGGCGACAGAGCGAGACTACGTCTCAAAACAAAACAAAACAAAACTATGCACATAGGTGGGGAAGAGAAAAAGAGATGGAGAAAAATGTGATAATGACCTGCTTCAGACAGGCTGGGATAGCCGGGCATAGTAGCTCATGCCTGTAATCCCAACACTTTGGGAGGCAGAGGTAGAGGCAGGCGGATCACCTAAGGTCAGGAGTTTGAGACCAGTCTGGCCAACATGGTGAAACCCCATCTCTACTAGAAAAGCAAAAATCAGCCAGGCGTGGTGGCGGGCACCTGTAATCCCAGCTATGAGGGAGGCTAAGGCAGGAGAATCACTTGAATCCAGGAGGCGGACAGAGGTTACAATGAGCCAAGATCATGCCTTTGCACCATTGCACTCTAGCCTGGGCGAAAGAGAAAGACTCCATCTCAAAAAACAAAAGTCTGAGTTTAAAGTGCCTTCAAACATGCAGCCAGTCAGTCAGCCAGGCAGAGAAGGATTTCTCAACTTCAGCATAATTGCTATTCTGGGCAGGGTAATTCTATGCCATAGGGGACTGTCCTATGTACTGTAAGCTGGGAAGAAGCATTCCTGGCCTTGATCTTACAGCTGCCAGTAGCACTCCTCCACCTGTGTACAACGAAAATCCCTACAGACATTGCCAAATGGCCCCGGCCACTCTCAGCACTTTTGTTCAACATAGTACTAAAAGTACTAGAAAGAGCAGTCAGACAAGAAAATAAGGCATCCAAACTGGAAAGAAAGAAGTAAAATTATCCCTGCTTACAGATGACATATCTTATATATAGAAAACCCAAAAGAGAGCCAGGCACAGTGGCTCACGCCTGTAATCCCAGCACTTTGGAAGGCTGAGGCAGGTGGACGACCTGAGGTCAGGAGTTCGAGACCAGCCTAGCCAACATGGTAAAACCCCATCTCTACTGAAAGTACAAAAATTGGCCAGGCGCGGTGGCTCACACCTGTAATCCCAGCACTATGGGAAGCCAAGGCAGGTGGATCACCTGAGGTCGGGAGTTCCAGACCAGCCTGACCAACATGGAGAAACTCCATCTCTACTAAAAATACAAAATTCCAGGCGTGGTGGCACACGCCTGTAATTGCAGGCACTCAGGAGGCTGAGGCAGGAGAACTGCTTGAACCCAGGAGGCAGAGGCTGCAGTGAGCCGAGATTGCGCTGCTGCATTCTAGCCTGGGCAACAGAGCAAGACTCTGTCTCAAAAAATAAAAAAAAATAAATAAAAAATAAAGAAGTTCCTCAAAAAATTAAAAATAAAACTACCATATGGTCCAGCAATATCTGCTCTGGGTATACACCCAAAGGGAATGAAATCCTCATCTCATAGGGATGTCTGCATTCCCATGTTAACTGCAGCATTATTCACAACAGTCAAGATACGGAAACAACCTAAGCGTCTATCAAAGGATGAATGGTGCATCTACACAACAGGATATTATTCAGCCTTTAAAGAAGAGGAGATCCGGCTAGGTGCGGTAGCTTATGCCTGTAATCCCAGCACTTTGGGAGGCTGAGACAGGTGGATCACTTGAGCTCAGGAGTTCAAGACCAGTCTGGGCAACACTGGAAGACCCCATCTCTACAAAATTAGTCAGCTGTGGTGGTGCACACCGGCAGTCTCAGTTACTCCAGAGGTTGAGGTGGGAGGATCTCTTGAGCCCAGGAGGTGGAGTCTGCAGTGAGCCATGATCGCACCACTGCATTCCAGCCTAGGCCACAGAGCAAGACCCTGTCTCAAAATAAATAAAAGTAAAAACATGGATAAACCTGGAAGACATTATGCTAAGTAAGCCAGACACAAAGAAAATACCACATGGGCCGGGAACAGTGGCTCACACCCGTAATCCCAGCACTTCAAGAGGCCAAGACAGGCAGATCACTTGAGGTCAGGAGTTCAAGACCAGCCTGGCCACCAGGCAGATAAAAAAAAATTTTTGTATTTTATCTCTACAAAAAATACAAAAATTAGCTGGGCGTGGTGGCACATGCCTGCAGTCCTAGCTACTCGGGAGGCTGAGACATGAGAATTGCTTGCACCTAGGAGACGGAGGTTGCTGTGAGCCAATATCGTGCCACTGCACTCTAGCCTGGGCAACAGACTTGAGACTCGGTCTCAAAAACAAAACAAAATGAAAATACCACATGATCTCTCATGTGGAATCTAAAATAAGCTGAATACACAGAAACAGAGTAGGCCTGGTGGTTACCAGGGGCAGGAAGAAAAGAGAAATGGGGAGACGTAGGTCCAAGAATATAAAGTTACATATATATAAGAAGAATAAGTCTAAAGATCTAAGGTACACCATAACGACTATAATTAATAATATTGTATTATAAACTGGAAATTTGCTAAGAGAATACATTTTTTCTTTTTTTTTTTTTTTGAGACGGAGTTTTGCTCTTGTTGCCCAGGCTGGAGTGCAGTGGCGCGATCTCGGCTCACTGCAACCTCCGCCTCCTGGGTTCAACAGATTCTCCTGCCTCAGCCTCCCAAGTAGCTGAGAGCACAGGCATGCACAACCACGCCTGGCTGATTTTTGTCTTTTTAGTAGCGACAGGGTTTCACCATGTTGGCCAAGCTGGTCTCGAACTCCTGACCTCGTGATTCACCCGCCTTGGACTCCCAAAGTGCTGGGATTACAGGCGTGAGACAGCGCCAGGCCAAGAGTACATTTTAGGTGCTCTTTTTTTTTTTTTTTTTTTTTTTTTGAGAGAGTCCTGCTTTGCTGCCCAGGCTTGAGTTCAGTGGTATGATCTTGGCTCACTGCAACCTCTGCCTCCCAGCTTCAAGCAATCCTCCCACCTCAGCCTCCCAAGTAGCTGGGACTACAGGCACACACCACCATGCCCTGCTAATTTTTGTATTTTTTGTAAAATACAAAAAAGGCTTTTCGCCCTGTTGCCCAGGCTGGTCGCAAACTCCTGGGCTTAACTGATCCGCCTATGTCAGCCTCCCAAATTGCTGGAATTACAGGCATGAGCAACCATGCCCAGCCTTACGTGCTCTTACCACAAAATAAGATAACTATTTGAGGTGATGGATATGTTAATTTGCTTGACTATAGTATTCATTTCATTCTGTGTTTATGAAAGTGTATATGAGTATGAAACATCATATTGTACACATTAAAGACAATAAAAAAAATAACTATGCCAGGAGCTGTGATTCACACCTATAATCCTAGCACTTTGGGAGGCTAAGGTGGGAGGATCACTGGAGCCCAGGAGTTCAAGACCAGCCTGGATAACATAGTTGGGACACCATCTCTACAGGGAAAAAAAAAAAAGGCCAGGCACAGTGGATCACACCTGTAATCCCAGCACTTTGGAAGACCAAGACAGGCAGACTGCTTGAGCTTAGGAGTTTGAGACCAGCCTGGCCAACATGGCAAAACTCTGTCTCTACCGAAAATATAAAAACATCAGCTGAGCATGGTGGCACACACCTGTAGTCCCAGCTATTTGGGAGGCTGAGGTGGGAGGATCACTTGAGCCCAGGAGCCCTCAGAGACTGCAGTGAGCCGAGACTGCACCACTGCACTGCAGCCTGGACAAGAGTGAGACCCCGTCTCAAAAAGAAAAAAAAAAAATGAATTAGATGTTCCATGAGGAACAAAATTATCCATGGTTGAGAACCACTGAGGTAGAACTACCCTATGGGAGATGGATATTTTCGAGACATTAAACACAGAGAGAATGGTTGAATCTATAAGAGACAAGATTCCTCAGGGAGGAAAGAAAATTACCTGGGCATGGTTGTGTGTGCCTGTAATCCCAGCTACCTGGGAGCTGAGGCAGGAGCTCTGGAGTTCAAGACCTGCCTGGACAACATAGGTAGACCCTATCTCAATTAATCAATCAATCAAGATGTTTTAGAGGGTGGAAGAGGAAAAGGTACTTGAGAGTGACCTACAGAGAAAAGAGAAGCAAAGGTCTTCCAGTGGCTGAGGACAAAATGCATGGCAGTGCCAAAGCTACAGAGCACTGAGGGGATACAGATGTACACAGAGGCCAGACAGTCAGCGTACACCTGTAATCCCAGCACTTTGGGAGGCCGAGGCAGAAGAATCACTTCAGCCCGAGTCTCGCTCTGTCGCCCAGGCTGGAGTGCAGTGGCCGGATCTCAGCTCACTGCAAGCTCCACCTCCCGGGTTTACGCCATTCTCCTGCCTCAGCCTCCTGAGTAGCTGGGACTACAGGTGCCCGCCACCACGCCCGGCTAGTTTTTTGTATTTTTTTTTAGTAGAGACGGGGTTTCACCGTGTTAGCCAGGATGGTCTTGATCTCCTGACCTCGTGATCCGCTCGTCTCGGCCTCCCAAAGTGCTGGGATTACAGGCTTGAGCCACCGCGCCCGGCCGATCCTGTCTTTCTTTAAAAAAAAAAAAAAAAAAAAAAAAAAGGTATTAACTGGCTCTCAAGTTAATATAAAATGGATAATTTTATCAGCCCCTTCAGATATAACCATTCATTAAGAATAGTTCAAAGTTCAACAATAAGGAAAATGCCAAGACGATGGGAGAGAGGAATAAAAAAAGAAAAAGGACTATCCTGGCTAACATGGTGAAACCCCGTCTCTACTAAAAATACAAAAAACTAGCCGGGCGTGGTAGCGGGCGCCTGTAGTCCCAGCTACTTGGGAGGCTGAGGCGGGAGAATGGCGTGAACCCGGGGGGCGGAGCTTGCAGTGAGCCGAGATCGCGCCACTGCACTCCAGCCTGGGAGACACAGTGAGACTCCGTCTCAAAAAAAAAAAAAAAAAAAAAAAAAAAAAAAGAAAAAGGAAAAGGCCTTCAGAGAGAAAACTAAACACCTAAAGTGTACAACACGGAAAAGTATTTAGAGTGGTCCACTAAAGCATTTTTTTTTATTTTTTTAAATTGAGTAAAATACACATAGGTTGGGTACAGTGGCTTATGCCTGTCATCCTAGCACTTTGGGAGGCTGAGGTGGGAGGATGGCTTGAACCCAGGAGTTCAAAACCAGCCTCAGCAATATAGCAAGACCCCATCTCTATTTTAAAAAAAAAAATAGGTAACTAGAGGGCATGAACGAAGATGGCCAAGTCAGCAGAGTAGAGAAAATACAAGCACAGAGTTGTTTGCAGTGGATCAGAGCCAAGGGAAAAAATCAGAGCACTGAGTATTTTTGAGGCCTACAGAAAAGAACCAGAAGAGGAAGAATCTGAAAAATAAACAAAAGGGCGAGAGAGGAGATGCAGAAGAGACACAGAGAAAGGGGACTGTTAGTTTGGGTATCTGCCTCCTCCACATCTCATGCCAAAATGTGATCCCCAATGACAAAGGTGGGCCTGGTGGGAGGTGTTTGGGTCATGGGGGCAGATCCTTCATGAATGGGTTGATGCTCTCCCCACAGTAATGAATGAGTTCTTGCCCTGTTAGTTCACACAGGAGCTAGTTGTTTCAGTGACTCTAGCTTATCTCTTGCTGTGGGACACACCAGCTCCCCTTCCCTTCCACTATGACTTCCTGAGGCCTCACCAGAAGCCAAGCAGATGCTGGCACCAGGCTTCCTGTACAGTCTGTGGAACTGTGAGACAAATAAACCTCTTTTTTTAAAAAAAATACATTACCCAGTCTCATATATTCCTTTATAGCAATGGACTACTACAAGAACAGAGAAAAGAGATGGGTATTATGGGGGCCCAGAATAGCAACAGGGACCTTCCTGTTCAAATGCAGGAAGGAGAAAGGAACAGTAAAAGCCTGGAGACCACGAGAAGAGGAAAAGCTGAGGGAATATGCATCCTGTGGCTTTCTCTTGTCAGAACAGAGATGAAGACTTAGGAACCCAGCCAGGCGCACTGGTTCACACCTGCAATCCCAGCACTTTGCGAGGCTGAGGTGGGAGGATGACTTGAGACCAGGAGTTTGAGACCAGCCTGGGCAACATGGAAAAACCCCATCTCTACAAAAAATACAAAAACATTAGCCAGCCATGGTGGTGCAGGCCTGCAGTCCCAGCTACTGGGGAGGCTGAGGTGGGAGGATGGCTTGAACCTGGGAGGTCGAGGTTGCAGTGAGCCATGATCATGTCACTGCACTCCAGTCTGGGCAACAGAGCAAGACCCTGTCTGAAAAAAAAATTAGAGCCAGGCACGGTGCCGCACGTCTGTAAACCCAGTACTTTGGGGGGTGGAGGCAGGAGAATTGTTCGAGGCCAGGAGTTAGAGACCAGCCTGAGCAACATAGTGAGACCTTGTCTCTACTAAAAATGAAAAAAGTGCCTGTAATCCCAGCACTTTGGGAGGCCGAGGCAGGTGGATCACAAGGTCAGGAGATTGAGACCATCCTGGCTAATACGGTAAAACCCTGTCTCTACTAAAAATACGAAAATTAGCCAGGCGAGGTGGCGGGCGCCTGTAGTCCCAGCTACTCAGGAGGCCGAGGCAGGAGAATGGCATGAACCCGGGAGGCGGAGCTTGCAGTGAGCTGAGATCGTGCCACTGCACTCCAGCCCGGGCAACAGAGCGAGACTCCATCTCAAAAAAAATAAAAAATAAAAATAAAGTAAGACAGGACTACATTGCTATAGAGAAAAACCTACATGGAATGATGAGAAAAGAAAAACAGAAACCAACACAGAAATATATCCATCACGCTGTATATTGGAAGTTTTTCATAAGCAGTTCCTCTCTGTAGTTTTTAAAACCACAGAAAATAGATTACGAGCTCATGCCTGTAATCCCAACACTTTGAGAGGCCTAGGCAGGTAGATCAGTTGAGGTCAGGAGTTCAAGACCAGCCTGGCCAACAGGGTAAAACCCCCTCTCTACTAAAAATACAAATATTAGCCAGGAGTGGTGGCAGGCGCCTGTAATCCCAGCTACTTGGGAGGCTGAGGCATGAGAATCACTTGAAGCTAGGAGGTGGAGGTTGCAGTGAGCCAAGGTTGCATCACTGTACTCCAGCCTGGGCAACAGAGTGAAACTCTGACTCAAAAGAAAAAAAAAAAAAAAAAAAACCCAAAATACAGAAAATAGATAAATATATATATATGTCATTGGTTGAACAGCAAGAAAGGAATCAGGAAGTGGGAAAGGCTCAGGACAGGTGAGTGGTAGAACACTGGGCCAACCTCTACTAATAAGAACAAAGGGCAAGGAGTTTCCCAGGAAGAATGTCTGCATGGCTTTCACTGAGGGAGGGTCACCTTGAACAGCTGGCAGGCCGCAGCTGCAGCCTGCCGCTCAGCATCGATCTTCTTGCTGCCATAGCCTTCTACCTCCACGCTCTTGGGCCACTTTATGTGCAGTGTGACTTTCTGAGAAAGAGAAGAGAGAAATCAGAACTCTTGCCACTCCAAACTACAAAGTTGTTGCAAATTACATGGAGAATAAACAGTGGTGGACCTCACAGCAGCAGACCTCACAGCAGCAGACTTCACAGCAGCAATGTGCTAGGTTCAGAGTTGAGAACAGAGGACAGAACCCCAACCCCATCATTAACTCCTTATGAGACTCTTAACTATCTCACTGTGAAACCATTTGTTCTACCCCAAGTTGTTTTGTTTCTTCGAGGTGCCATGTTCTAGCTAGAGGCCAAGCTGGAATCTTCATCTTTTTTTTTTTTTTTTTTTTTTTGAGACAGAGTCTTGCACTGTCACCCAGGCTGGAGTGCAGTGGCACGGTATCAGCTCACTGCAAGCTCCCCCTCTCGGGTTCACGCCATTCTCCTGCCTCAGCCTCCTAAGTAGCTGGGACTACAGGTGCCCGCCACCTCGCCCGGCTACTTTTTTGTACTTTTAATAGAGATGGGGTTTTACCATGTTAGCCAGGATGGTCTCGATCTCCTAACCTCATGATCCACCCACCTTGGCCTCCCAAAGTGCTGGGATTACAGGCGTGAGCCACCACGCCCGGCCTCATCTTTTTGTTTTTTTGTGGGGGACAAGATTTCACTCTGTTGCCCAGGCTGGAGTGCAGTGGTGCAATCACAGCTCACTGCAGCCTCAACCTCCTGTGCTCAAGCAATCCTCTCATCTCAGCTTCCCTAGTAGCTGGGACTATAGGCCTGCACCACAATGTCTGGGTAACGTTTTCATTTTTTGTAGAAATGGGGTCTATGTTGCCCAGGCTGGTCCCAAACCCCTGGGCTCAAAGGATCCTCCCTACTCTGCCTCCTAAAGTGCTGGGATTACAGGCATGAATCACCACAATCAGGCCCCATCTTTATTTTTTTTTTTTTTTTTTTTTTTTGAGACAGAGTCTCGCTGTGTCTCCCAGACTGGAGTGCAGTGGCATGATCTCGGCTCACTGCAACCTCCACCTCCCAGGTTCATGCCATTCTCCTGCCTCAGCCTCCCGAGTAGCTGGGACTACAGGCGCCTGCCACCTCGCCCGGCTAATTTTTTGTATTTTTAGTAGAGATGGAGTTTCACCATGTTAGCCAGGATGGTCTCGATCTCCTGACCTCGTGATCCACCCAGTTCGGCCTCCCAAAGTGCTGGGATTACAGGCGTGAGCCACCACGCCCAGCCTCATCTTTATCTTTAAAAATCATCCAGGCTAGGCCGGGCGCGGTGGCTCAAGCCTGTAATCCCAGCACTTTGGGAGGCCGAGGCGGGTGGATCACGAGGTCAGGAGATCGAGACTATCCTGGCTAACATGGTGAAACCCCGTCTCTACTAAAAATACAAAAAACTAGCCGGGCGTGGTGGTGGGCGCCTGTAGTCTCAGCTACTTGGGAGGCCGAGGCGGGAGAATGGCGTGAACCCGGGAGGCGGAGCTTGCAGTGAGCCGAGATCACGCCACTGCACTCCAGCCTGGGAGCACAGCGAGACTCCGTCTCAAAAAAAAAAAAAAAAAAATCATCCAGGCTGAGAGCAGCGGTGGCTCCCAGCATTTTGGGAGGCTGAGGAGGGAGGATCCCTTGAACCAAGGGGTTTGAGACCACCCTGAGCAACATAACAAAAACCTGTCTCGGAGATCGAGACCATCTCTGGCTAACATGGTGAAACCCCGTCTCTACTAAAAATACAAAAAACTAGCCAGGCGAGGTGGCGGGCGCCTGTAGTCTCAGCTACTTGGGAGGCCGAGGCGGGAGAATGGCGTGAACCCGGGAGGCGGAGCTTGCAGTGAGCCGAGATCACGCCACTGCACTCCAGCCTGGAAGCACAGCGAGACTCCGTCTCAAAAAAAAAAAAAAAAAAAAAGAACCTGTCTCTACAAAAAATACAAAAAATTAGTTGAGTGTGGTGGCACCTGTCTTTAGTCCCAGCTAGTTTGGAGGCTGAAGCGGGAAGATCACTTGATCCCAGGAGTTTGAGGTTACTGTGAGTTATGATTGCACCACCGCACTCCAGCCTGGCTAACAGAGAGACTCTTACTCTGTCTCTACAAAAATAAATAAATGTTAACAAATCATCCAGAATGGGTTGCCGGCATGCTTCTATGGTTCCAGAATCTATAAGACTCTAAGGGCAAGAATTCTCATCATCAACTCTAACCCTCTGCAGTCCTTAGTCAATGGGGAACAAAAACTAAGGATCCGTGTGGGGCCGTCTTAGATAAGATGGCATCTCATTTGCCTGTGTTCCCCTTCGCTAAACCAGGCATGCGTATTCTGGCTCTTCTTCAAACCTAGCTTTGCTCTGAGTCTCTGCTAACCATTTTAATTCAAGAAACCCATTCTATGGCCTCCTTGACAAGGAAACCTAAGAGAGAAAGGACAAACAGCCTCCTTTCTGAGTCATACTAATGTTTTTCCTTGCCACCAGCAATTACCTTTTTCTTCGGTCCATTTGTGTGCACGTAGACTAGTTTGTCTTTTGCATGTGAGATGCCGAGGGCTCTTCCAATCACACTGTTGAGAAGATTTTTGGGCTGTGGGAATTCTTTTAATAGGTCCCTAGAAGCTAAGAAAATAAGAACAAAAGCATTACAGTTGTTCTTTTTCCTTTTAAAAACTCCATGGGGTGTGTATCAGGGCAACCCTGGGCTAGATTCTGAGGATGTTGTCTCATGACCCCAACCACCCAGGAGCATCTTGAAAAAGAAAAGAGGAATGACTTCAGGGTTTACAGGGAAGAGTGGGGCCAGACCCACTTGAACAACCATCTCCTGAAGAAGGGCCAATGACCCAAACACCACAGAAGGGAAGCTACCAGCATCCTCTCCCCGCCCAACCTCCTTATTTCATACATCACCTACAAAAGCCTGCTTGGTCAATTACCCCCCCTAGTCTGATGTCTGAAAGAAGACACTAAACAAACAAGCAAGCAAAAAATACAAAAACAAAAATCCACCACACACACAAACTGGAGATCAAGACAATGCAAGGCTCTTCCTAAAATAAGACACACACAAGAGAGACCTGGCCCATGTATCTCAAGTGATGAGATCCAGATGCTGAATACCAGGCCCCAGCTCTCAACCATATCTAAGCACACTGCAAAAGGCTCCCACAGAACCAAACTATGTGGGGGGACTGATTAAAGACCTCTACATCTGGCTGGGCACAGTGGCTCACACCTGTAATCCCAACACTTTGGGAGGCCAAGGCACACGGATCACGAGGTCGGGAGTTCGAGACCAGCAGCCTGGCCAACATAGTGAAACCTCATGAAACCTTGTCTCTACTAAAAATACAAAAAAATTAGCCAGGCCTGGTGGCAGGTGCCTGTAGTCCCAGCTACTTGGGAGGCTGAAGCAAGAGAATCGCTTGAACCCGGGAGGCAGAGGTTGTGGTGAGGCAAGATCACGCCACTGCACTCCAGCCTGGGCAACAAGAGTGAAACTCCATCTCAAAAAAAGAAAAAAGAAAACCTTTATATCTGAGCAGGCATGAACTATTCCTCCCCCAAGTTCTCTGGAGTCAAGGGGGAAATTGATGCATCAGATACCATCGGAGGTACCTCGCTTCTTTTCACTTGTTTTTTGGATTAATCCCAGAGCAGAAAGGGAAGAGATATCTACCTAGAGTAGACTTGTACCAGACACAAGGCTTAACCAGGTCATGAAGAGGTCTGCTAGGAATATGGGGGGACCATATCATTCTCCACTGTAGCCTCAGGCAGCTCCAAAAGGAGATGTAGATATGCACATGTGCACCTGGGTGTACACTGATCACCTGGGGAGCTTTTTCACTGCATGGGCATCCAGCTCCCCACAGGGGACCAGAGAATAGGAGCGATGTTGGAGGCGGCTCTACATTTTGAAAAAGTGCCTCCAAGCATTCTGATGTAACTCTGCTGCCTGGTTTGAGATTATTTCCTTGGGACAGACTCCTGTGTCAAGTGGCCAGGATGGAGGACACCTGATCCTGTCTCCCTCTAAGCGGTAACTTGTAAAGCAACTAAGAGTCAAGCAGTTAAGAAACCACATGTGCCGGGCGCGGTGGCTCAAGCCTGTAATCCCAGCACTTTGGGAGGCCGAGACGGGCGGATCACGAGGTCAGGAGATCAAGACCATCCTGGCTGACACGGTGAAACCCCGTCTCTACTAAAAAATACAAAAAACTAGCCGGGCGAGGTGGTGGGCGCCTGTAGTCCCAGCTACTCGGGAGGCTGAGGCAGGAGAATGGCGGGAACCCGGGAGGCGGAGCTTGCAGTGAGCTGAGATCCGGCCACTGCACTCCAGCCTGGGTGGCAGAGCGAGACTCCGTCTCAAAAAAAAAAAAAAAAAAAAGAAACCACATGTAAGTGGATTTGGGCGGGGCGGGGATGGGGGGGTTGGTCACAGAGGGGCCCAACTTTGAGTAGCCCACTACACCCACTGGTTTAACAAGAGAGCTGCACTGAGACCCCCACCCCCTCACGCCCACTTCAGCTCTATAAGGTTGGTGAAGGCTGGCGCTCTCCACCTATCCTTGATGCTTTCAACAGTTTTATTCTCTGCACTATTTGGGAGGCACAAAGCTGGAATCCACCAGAGCGGTCGTTCTGTCTCTATTTGAGATCCTGATGTCCCAGGAGTTACTTTGGGCTATTTCTCACACTGGTGAGGGCATGCTTGTCCCTAGAAGCTCTAGCCCTTGGCCACTCATCCTGGCAGGAGTTGGACTTTACTCGTTTTCCCCACTCCCTCGAGGTCTCGAACCTCTCACCTATTCTTGCTGGGAGCAGGCACTCTAAGGGTCCATTCGGGCCTGTGCCACGCTAAGCTTTACAAACAGCAGGGCCGCTGCGCGCCGACGGATGGCGAACTTGGCCACTATGGAAGACAGGACCCCCCGCCGCCAGGCCCGATTTCGGCCCGCGTCCCTTGCTCTGCCATCCCAGGAGTCAAGGGCTCTGCGGACCGCCCGCCCCCGCCGATGCCCTCACCGTTCACCATGCTTCCGTCGCCTTCCCCAGGCCCGCCGGGGGCCATCCCTGACTCGGCCTCGGCGGCCTCCTTGGTGCGGTCGGGGTGGGCGCAGCCTGATGAGGAGCAGCGCAAGCGACCCTGTCGCCCGGCAGCGTGGGGACCCAGCGGCCGCAGGCGCGGAGAGACGCCGGCGGCCAGCGCCATGAGTCTCCTGGCAGCCGCCATCGTGTTCCCGCCGACCCCGCGGCCTACGCGCTGCAGGGACCGGGCGAAGAGAACTGGAGCGGCCGGTCCGAGCGCCGCGCGCCCCCTGCGGGCCGGGCGGACCCGAGGCCCGAGCCCAGGCGAGGGCATCGGCAGCCCGCCCTCGCTCACCACAGCCCCGGGCCTTCAGTAGGCGGCTCGGCGTGGACCAGGGCTAGGACCCTGCCAAGCTCACTCTCCAGCAAATCCAAACCAGCTGTCATGTGGATGGGAGGCAGGAAGATGGAATGGGGCTTTTGGGGGGAAAATAATGCTAATCCTTAGCTCAATGTCATCTAAGGAAGTTTCCGTTAGTTCCCTCTAGGTCCTAGCAATTGTTCCTAACTACCGCTCACGTGCCTCTGGCAAATTGGCAGCCCCATCTTATTTAATGGCTTACAAAGTAAACCTGGTAAAGATCTGGAGCCAGGGCCGGGTGTGGTGGCTCACGCCTGTAATCCCAACCCTTTGGGAGGTTGAGGCGGGTGGATCCCTTGAGCCCAGGATTTTGACCAGCCTGGGCAGCATAGTGAAACCCCAACTCGGCCGGGCGCGGTGGCTCAAGCCTGTAATCCCAGCACTTTGGGAGACCGAGGTAGGAGGATCACGAGGTCAGGAGATTGAGACCATCCTGGCTAACACGATGAAACCCCATCTCTATTAAAAATACAAAAAAATTAGCCAGGCATGGTGGCGGGCACCTGTAGTCCCAGCTACTCAGGAGGCTGAGGCAGGAGAATGGTGTGAACCTGGGAGGTGGAGCTTGCAGTGATCACGCCACTGCACTCCAGCCTGGGCGACAGAGTGAGACTCTGTCTCAAAAAAAAAAAAAGTACTGGTCCTCACTTGCTGGAAAGCCAAATAGGATTTCATTTCCAAAATATTCTGCCTGGATCTTAGCCAGGTTCTTTCCTCTTCTGCCTCCTATGGCCGTGAAGAGCAAGGCTTTGGGTCAACTGGGAATCAGACTGAATCTGCATGTTGCGGGTAGTGACAGTGCAGAGCCAGGGCCTCAAGGTCTCTGTCCCTTACAGGGGTCCTTGGACAGAGGTTGGCAGTGTAGCTGGAGGTAAGTTGGGAGGGAGGGATGTGTTGGTTTTATGAGTCCAGGTCTGAGTCCGATGAGCTCTGGGAGAGCTTGTTAAAACAGGCTGCTGGGAGCCACCCTCAGTTTCTTTCTTTTTTTTTTTTTTGAGACAGAGTCTGGCTCTGTCGCCCAGGCTGGAGTGTGCAGTGGCCGGATCTCAGCTCACTGCAAGCTCCGCCTCTCAGGTTCACGCCATTCTCCTGCCTCAGCCTCCCGAGTAGCTGGGACTACAGGCGCCCGCCACCTCGCCTGGCTAGTTTTTTGTATTTTTTAGTAGAGATGGGGTTTCACCGTGTTAGCCAGGATGGTCTTGATCTCCTGACCTCGTGATCCGCCCATCTCGGCCTCCCAAAGTGCTGGGATTACAGGCTTGAGCCACCGCACCCGGCCCACCCTCAGTTTCTTATTCATTAGGTCTGGAGTAGGGCCCAGGAATCTGCTTTTTTTTTTTTTCCTGGTGAGATGGAGTCTCGCTCTTGTTGCCCAAGCTGGAGTGCAATGGCGCAATTTTTGCTCACTGCAACCTCTGCCTCCCGGGTTCAAGTGATTCTCCTGCCTCAGCCTCCCGAGTAGGTGGGATTACAGGCTATTTTTAGTAGAGACAGGGTTTCACCATATTGGCCACCTGGTCTCAAACTCCTGGTCTCAAGTGATCTGCCCGCCTAGACCTCCCAAAGTGCTGGGATTACAAGCATGAGTCACGGCGATGGGCCGAGAATCTGTATTTTTTTTTTTTTAACGTAGTCTTCCTCTTATTGCCAGGCTGGAATGCAATGGCGCAATCTCAGCTCACCGCAACCTCCACCTCCCAGGTTCAAGCGATTCTCCTGCCTCAGCCTCCCAAGTCGCTGGGATTACAGGCATGTGCCACCATGCCTGGCTAATTTTGCATTTTCAGTAGAGACGGGGTTTCTCCATGTTGATCAGGCTGGTCTCGAACTCCCGACCTCAGGTGATCCGCCTGCCTCGGCCTCCCAAAGTGCTGGGATTATAGGCGTGGGTCACCACACCCGGCCGAATCTGCATTTTTAACAAGTTCCCAGGTGATGCTGAAGCTGCTGGTCTGGCACTGCACTCTAAGAATTGCTGGCCGGCTGGCCGGGTGCAGTGGCTCACACCTGTAATCCCAGCACTTTGGGAGGCGGAGGCAGGCAGATCACCTGAGGTCAGGAGTTCGAGACCAGCCTGGCCAACATGGTGAAACCCCCATCTCTACTAAAAATACAAAAATTAGACAGGCATGGTGTTGGGCACCTGTAATCCCAGCTACTCAGGAGGCTGAGGCAGGAGAATTGCTTGAACCTGGGAGGCGGAGGTTGCAATCAGCTGAGATTGCGCCGCTGCACTCTAGCCTGGGTGACAACAGTGAGACTTCATCTCAAAAAAAAAAAAAAAAAAAAA
>NC_037669.1:92422127-92447287 GCF_003255815.1 Theropithecus gelada
GGGCGCGGTGGCTCAAGCCTGTAATCCCAGCACTTTGGGAGGCCGAGACGGGCGGATCACAAGGTCAGGAGATCGAGACCATCCTGGCTAATACGGTGAAACCCCGTCTCTACTAAAAAATACAAAAAACTAGCCGGGCGAGGTGGCAGGCGCCTGTAGTCCCAGCTACTCGGGAGGCTGAGGCAGGAGAATGGCGTGAACCCGGGAGGCGGAGCTTGCAGTGAGCTGAGATCCGGCCACTGCACTCCAGCCTGGGCTACAGAGCGAGACTCCGTCTCAAAAAAAAAAAAAAAAAAAAAAAAAAAAAAAAAAAAAAAGAGAACTGCTGCCCATGAAAAGAACATGGAATTTGAGTCCTAATACTTGGGCTTAGCCTAAATTATATGACTTGCCAGCTGAGAAACCTGGGCAATTTCATCAGCTGGGAAAATTAGAACAAACTTGCTCTACTCATTCTGTGTGGCTGTGGATAGGATCAAATGGGAATATTCAGAAGGCTTTGCACAGTGCTGTGTTGGAGAACCCCCCGCCCTCTGAGGTCTGAAACAACAGGGGAAAGGTCCTTTAGAGACACACCTGGGCAGAGTGGTATAGCTTCAACTCCAGCTTTGCCATTTACTTCTCGGTGGGTTTTTACCAGGAAAGAGGCAAAAGGGAAGGTGGCTTTGGCAGCAATTGTGTGACACTGCAACTGTCACACGTGGACACCACCATCTGTATCAAACACCCCTACCCAGATCATCCATATTGGGAATGAAGAACATGATTCTCCCAGGACTTGGCATTTGGCCAGGTGGCACATCAGTTTGCCAAAAGTCTAGATATCCATGCTGCCTTACAGTAAGTTTCAAGGATTGTTAACAGCCTAAATTCCCTCAAGAGAATCCAGAAGCTTACCTAGCCTAGTAGTGGCTGCAATGGCTAAGGACAAACTTTGAAATGGTATCTGAGGCCAGGCGCAGTGGCTCATGCCTGTAATCCCAGCACTTTGGGAGGCCGAGGCGGGCGGGTCACGAGGTCAGGAGTTCGAGAACAGCCTGGCCAACATGGTGAAACCCCGTCTCTACTAAAACTACAAAAATTAGCTGGGCATAGTGTCGCGTGCCTGTAATCCCAGCTACTCAGGAGGCTGAGGCAGGAGAATCGCTTGAACCCAGGAGGCGGAGGTTGCAGTGAGCCAAGATCACGCCACTGCACTTCAGCCTGGGTGACAGAGCAAGACTCCATCTCAAAAAAAAAAAAAAAAAGAAAGAAAAGAAAATGGTATCTGAAAGCTGAAAGAGACAACAGTCTAGACAGAAAGGCCCAATCTGGACAGCAGGACCCAAGCCCTTTGTGGCACTTGAGGAAGCCCTCAGGATAGCACTCTGTTCTGACAGCCATTTGGCATAAGGTTGAAATGCCATGATTTCTTAGATATGCTTCCAAAGAAGCCAAAATGAAGAGCTATACACAAAGCAACACTGGTCATGAGTTGTTAATTGTTGAAGCTGGGTGACAGGTACTTGCAGATTCATTATACTATTTTTTGTAGTTTACAACACATGTGTTGAACAGACGTTTAGATTTTTATGTTAAAAAAAAAATCAGCCAGGTACAGTGGCTCATGCCTGTAATCCCTGGGAGGCTGAGGCTGGCGGATCACGAGATCAAGAGATTGAGACCATCCTGGCCAACATGGTGAAACCCCATCTCTACTAAAAATACAAAGGTGGCGCGTGCCTGTAGTCCCAGCTACTCGGGAGGCTGAGGCAGAATTGCTTGAACCTGGGAAGCGGAGGTTGCAGTGAGCCAAGATTGTGCCACTGCACTCCAGCCTGGTGACAGAGTGAGACTCCGTCTCAAAAAGAAAAAAAAAAAATTCCAGGGATGCCAACCAACTAGTTTGTTCCCAGGGGGTTCTTTGTCCCTGGTTTGGTTGTGTCCCCACCCAAATCTCATCTTGAATTGTAGCCCCCATAATTCCCATGTGTCATGGGAGGGACCTGTTTGGGAGGTCATTGAATCATGGGGGCTGTTTCTCCCATACTCTTCTCATGGTAGTGAGTAAGTCTCACAAGATCTGATGGTTTAATAAGGGGAAACCCTTTTCTTCTTTTTTTCTTTTTTTTTTTTTTTTTTTTTCTTGAGACGGAGTCTCGCTCTGTCGCCCAGGCTGGAGTGCAGTGGCCAGATCTCAGCTCACTGCAAGCTCCGCCTCCCGGGTTCCCGCCATTCTCCTGCCTCAGCCTCCCGAGTAGCCGGGACTACAGGCGCCCGCCACCTCGCCTGACTAGTTTTTTGTATTTTTTAGTAGAGACGGGGTTTCACCGTGTTAACCAGGATGGTCTCGATCTCCTGACCTCGTGATCCGCCCGTCTCGGCCTCCCAAAGTGCTGGGATTACAGGCTTGAGCCACCGCGCCCGGCTCTTTTTTTTTTTTTTTGAGACAGAGTCTCGCTCTGCCGCCCAGGCTGGAGTGCAGTGGTGTGATCTCAGCTCACTGCTAGCTCCACCTCCCAGGTTCACGCCATTCTCCTGCCTCAGCCTCCCGAGTAGCTGGGACTACAGGTGCCCACCACCATGCCTGGCTAATTTTTTGTATTTTTAGTAGAGAAGGGTTTCACTATGTTAGCCAGGACGGTCTTGATCTCCTGACCTCATGATTCGCCCACCTCTGCCTCCCAAAGTGCTGGGATTACGGGCGTGAGCTACTACACCTGGCCTTTTTTATTTTTTATTTTTATTTTTTTGAGACGGAGTCTTGTTCTGTCACCCAGGCTGGAATGCAGTGGCACGATCTCAGCTCACTGCAACCTCTGCCTCCTGGGTTCAAGCAATTCTCCTGCCTCAGTCTCCCAAGCAGCTGGGACTACAGGTATGCGCCACCACACCCAGCTAATTTTGGTATTTTTAGTAGAGACAGGGTTTCACCATATTCGCCAGGCTGGTCTTGAACTTCTGACCTAATGATCCACCCGCCTCGGCCTCCCAAAGTGCTGAGATGACAGACATGAGCCACCACACTTGGCTGGGAAAACCCCTTTCACTTGGCTCTCTCTCTCTTGCCTACCACCATGTAAGATGTGCCTTTTGCCTTTCACCATGATTGTGAGGCCTCCCCAGCCACATGGAACTGTGAATCCATTAAACCTCTTTTTCTTTATAAATTACCCAGTCTTGGGTATGTCTTTATCAGCAGCATAAAAATGGACTAATGCAGTCCCCTTTTCCTATTCATTTATTTCAACTGGGTTCTAACAGCAAAAGTCTCCCTGAGCAAGTATTTCACCTCCACAAACCTCACTGACTCTTGTAAGATAAGGGCAACTCTTTACAGCAGCTCTTAGAACTCTTCTGCTTCTGTGATCTTCTCCTCACTGGTCTAGAGCAGGAGTTGGCAAACTACAGCCTACAGACCAAATCCAGCCCCCTGACTGTTGTTAGAAAGTTTTATTGGAACAGAGCCACGCTCATTTACTGTTATTCTATTATGTTATTTGCTATTATCTATGACTGCTTTCATTCTATAATGGCAGAGTCAAATAACTGCAACAGAAAGCATATGCCCCACACAGCATAAAATATTTATTACCTGATGCTTACAAAAAAGTTTGCCAACTCCTCCTCTAAAGGACCTCAAAGACCGGGTGCGGTGGCTCATGCCTATAATCCCAGCACTTTGGGAGGCCGAGGCGGGTGGATCACCTGAGGTCAGGAGTCCAAGGCCAGCCTGGCCAATGTGGTGAAACTCCATCTCTACTAAAAATACAGAAATTGGCCGGGCGCGGTGGCTCAAGCCTGTAATCCCAGCACTTTGGGAGGCCGAGACGGGCGGATCACGAGGTCAGGAGATCGAGACCATCCTGGCTAACACAGTGAAACCCCGTCTCTACTAAAAATACAAAAAATTAGCCGGGCGTGGTGGCGGCGCCTGTAGTCCCAGCTACTCGGGAGGCTGAGGCAGGAGAATGGCGTAAACCCGGGAGGCGGAGCTTGCAGTGAGCCGAGATCGCGCCACTGCACTCCAGCCTGGGCGACAGAGCGAGACTCCGCCTCAAAAAAAAAGAAAAAAATACAGAAATTAGCTCTGGGCATGGTGGCGGGTGCCTGTAATCCCAGCTACTCAAGAGGCTGAGGCAGGAGAATGGCTCAAACCCAGGAGGGAGGTTGCAGTGAGCCGAGATTGTGCCATTGCACTCCAGCCTAGGCGACAGAGTGAAACTCCATCACAATCAATCAATCAATCCATCAAGGACCTTAAAGAAAGTTAGAAAAAAGGGCTGGCCACAGTGGCTCATGCCTGTAATCCCAACACTTTGGGAGGCCGAGGTGGGCAGATTGCCTGAGGTCAGGAGTTTTGAGACCAGCCTGACCAACATGGAGAAACCTCATCTCTACTAAAAAAATACAAAAAATTAGCCAGGCATAGTGGCACATGCCTGTATTCCCAGCTACTCAGGAGGCTGAGGCAGGAGAATCACTTGAACCTAGGAGGTGGAGGTTGCGGTGAGCCAAGATTGCACCATTGCACTCCAGCCTGGGCAACAAGAGTGAAACTCCGTCAAAAAAAGAAAAAAGAAAGTTAGGAAAAAAGCCAGGCACGGTGGCTCATGCCTGTAATCAGGAGGCTGAGGCAGGCGGATCACTTGAGTCCAGGAGCTGGAGACCAGCCCGGGCAAAATGGTGAAACCCCGTCTCTACTAAAAATACAAAAAAATCAGCTGGGCATGGTGGTGCATGCCTGTAGTTCCAGCTACCAGGGAGACTGAGGCACAAGAATCACTTAAACCCAGGCGCCAGAGGTTGCAGTGAGCCAACATTATGCCACCACATTCCAGCCCAGGTGACAGAGCGAGACTCCATCTCACAAATAAATAGATAAATAGAAATAGAAAGTTAGAAACAATAAAACAAAGGCAAAAAAAAAAAAAAAGAGGACCTTAGGCATGCCCCCCTTTCTTTACACCAACATTAAGCCTTCTCCGTATTCTTGGAGGAGAGAAAGTTGATTTCTTTGCCTGTGAAAAAGGAGGGAAGTTCTGAAAAAAGAAAGGGTTTACTGGTTCAGCGATCTCTCTATCCACTTCTGGATCGGGCATGACATCTGGTACTATATGTGCTAAACAACTACATCTAGCAGCACAGAATTAAGGCGTAAAGGATCTGCTGAATACACGGGAGAATGCTTTAGGAACCTATACTTTGGAGGCCCCAGAAAAAGGCAACAAGACGAAGCCCAAGATAGTTCAGGCTTTGGGGCAGAGCAGAGAACTTCTAGAGGGACAGTGGAAGGGACCACCAACACCTAAAGAAACCAGGGGTCTCAGCCTATATTTTGGCAACTTACCCAACCATATTTAGATATATTACATGTGGTCAAAATGGCAAGAAAGGATCCACTTGGCTGGCAAGGAGATGGGTAAGAGGAGCTACAGGAGCCAGGTGGGCACCTGACTGCCCTACCAGGTCATCCGTCCTCATGGCTTCCCCTTCCACATAAGTCACAGGTCTCTTTTTTTTTTTTTTTTTTTTTGAGATGGAGCCTTGCTCTTTTGCCCAGGCTAGAGTGTACTGGTGCGATCTCAGCTCACTGCAACCCCCGCCTCCCACATTCAAGCAATTCTCCTGCCTCAGCCTCCCAAGTAGCTGGGATTACAGGCATGCACCACCACGCCCAGCTAATTTTTTGTATATTTAGTAGAGACAGGTTTCACCATGTTGGCCAGGCTGATCTTGAACTCCTGGCCTCAGATGATCCACCCACCTCGGCCTCCCAAAATGCTGGGATTGCAGGCGTGAGCCACCATGCTCGGCCAGCCACAAGTCTCTTGACGTAAACCACCACATCAAGAAGAGGGCACACATCTATCCGAGGCAATGGAAAGGAAAGATCAGTTTTGTGGCCCCCAAGATCCTGCCAGAAGTGTCATCCCATGGTGCTTTCTGTGTCTCAAATCTGAGTAAGTGGGGCAGAGTGACAAGGGACAGCCAGAGGTGAGTTTCTTGATGTACTCACCCTTTACCCTGGAAGGAAGCCTTGGGAAGACATTGGCAGTGGGGGAAGGGCGGTCAAGGAGGTAGGGAGGTGATCATTTTTTTTCAGTTCCAAATCTGATTCTGCTGAGTACTGTGATCGATATAATGGCCACCATTTTCTGTGTACTGTTTTCCTTATATGAACACCAGAGAGACTGTTGCTGTATCACATCTCCTTAAGGGCAGGAGAACCAGTAAAGCCTCTAGGGAGCTAGAAAGCACAGGGGAGAGGCCTGATCGCTATCTGCAGGCTAAGAGAGCTGTTGCTTCTAGCTGAGAGAGAGAAGGCAAAATGCACATATCCACGATGCCTCCTGGAGGCGCAGCTGTGAGGAGAGACCACCAGGCTCAAGGGTCTGCACTCCTCTGGGGAAGAGAGCACAGCAATTGTGGGGCTGCCCCAGAGGCAGCGACTGCCCATCCTGCAATCAGTGTTCTCCTCTGCGCGTGCTCAAGAAGGCACTGCCTAGCCAACTGCCTGGTTAACCCCAACTAACCGTCTTCAAGCTTAGCCAAAGCACATCTGACACTCTCAGAGCCACTCACCTGCCATGTTGGAAATGTTAACGTTCAGCCTTTTCGAGTTACAGGGCATTTTAAGAAAGAAAAAAAAAAGGGCAATCAACTCTTGTTTTGGTAACGGTAGGGGGGGTGGCATTTCTTTAAAACCTAAGTCAAATGATCAGGGGGCTAGAAGTACTCATTTCTATCCTGCTGTCAGTAGTCAGGGCCGTGGCAGCAGGACTGTGGAAACTACCTGGGATGCAGCAGCAGCATGGGCTGCAGAAACTGAGGTGCTCTGTGTTCCAGCACTCCTCCTGAGCTCTTGACCTTCAAAGCACTTTACAGACAGACCCTAGAGTAGACATGCTGTCTCTAGATGAAAAAATGACTCTATGACCTAAAACAGGGCTCCTTCAGCTAGGCAGAGGGGTGTGGACAGGCAGCCTATGGGGTGGAGAAGAGCAGCTATCAGGACAAAAAGGCTTCCAGGAGCACTGGCCTTAGCAGGCCTGGAAAAGGTCTATTAATAAGTCTGAGGGAGGAGAGGAGGCGCTCATGTGTGCAGCGATGCTTCCCTGGGTCCTATCCCTGGCGCCATCCCTGGGTACTGGTAGGGCCTGAGGTAAGCTGCCACTTACCTGGTGCTCTAACATTCTCCCCAATCAAAAGGACAGCCTACCTTGCCAAATGGACTGAGAGGCACATTTTAATGTCAGTAAAGTGCTTTGAGGTGCCACATGGGAGACAGGAAAGTGATCTGTGTGTATCCCCAAAGCCTCCAAGATGGAGAGCACTAGGGCTGAGTCAGGGCTGTCTGTTCCGGCCCTGTTACAAGCACCCTGCTCTCTGAGCCACCTGATCAGGGACTTCTAGGAGCCTCGATGCCCCAAGCTCTGCAGATTCTCCATGCTGGTGCTGAGAGAACCACCCAAACTGAGCCTAGGCTTTAGTCCAGGCCACACAAGGAGGCCCAAGAAGACTGGAGGGTCCAGGCCATGAGTCCAAGGATCATGAAGAAACCCAGACTTTTCCAAGTAATTTCTCCCTCAGGGCTCCAACAGCTCTGCTAACCCCACCCTTCCTCACTCATTTTCTGGAGGCCTGTGGCCCTGGTACCAGGGCTCCCATTGCCACCCGCCTCCCCACAGACCCTGGACCAAGCTGTTGCTGGAGGCAAGGCTCCTCCCTTACCTCGAGAGATGGTCCCTCCAGGGGCAGGGTTGACACACATGGGTGGAAGGCGGGGTGGGGGAAGTTTGCACTGACGCTGCCTGTGCTGGGCCCGATCTGGGGAAAGAGAGAGGGCATCAGGGCGACATGTTCTCACCCCTCACAGTCACAGACCCCTGAACTGACTCACTCAGAGCATCCGTGAGGAGCTCTGGGCAGCAGGGCTGCTAGACGGTGCTGGGAGCAGCCACAGGTTCTGAGGAACAGCACTAACAACACCACATGGGAAGAAGGCAAGCGTCTCATATGATGTGATACGTGACAGCCTTGGAGAGAGCCCTCAAGCTCTTCCTGTCCCCTTAGCTACCCCCTATGAGGTTAACACCCATCCTATATAATTCTCTTAGTTGTGAGGATGTGACAGGACAACAGGAGAAAGCTGAAAGCTTTGGTACCGCCAACTCAAAAGCACCACGTGTCTGCTTCTTATGGTAGCTTTGCTATGGGTTCCCCGGATGGCTACCTCAGCCACCAAATCTCAAATCGTTCTTTCCCTCCAAGAGCTGGGCAAGAGAGGGACAACTGTATTATGTGGGTCCAGCTTGAGAGCTAAAACCAGACCCACACACACTTACCAGCCTTCTCCCTCTTTCTAAAAGAGAACAACCTGCCATTCCAAATACTTCCATTCATTTGGGGGCTAAATGCTACTTATTAGTAACCAGAAAGTACATTTCTAAGAAGTCCCAAAAACTTGAGGTACATGAATGAAAATTAAGACACTCACTGAGTCTTCCACGGGAAGGTGGAAATACATGGGTAAGGAAGGCTTAAGGTCCTTTTAAACCACCTAAATGGTGACATTCAGAGAGTCACTAGTCTGGGGGGTGGGAGAAATGCATGCGCTCTTTGCTGTCTTTGCCCCCCTGGTTTCAGTATAGTAAATGGGGTAGAAGGGGAGCAGAGATGGCCACACACACCTGAAGCTTGAGAAACCACCTGTTCTACAAAGACGTTCATTTGTGGAATGCAAATTGACTCATATACAATTAGTAAAGAGGAGAAAGATATCAGTAAAACATAACTCTTGTTTCAAAAAATTCTGAAGGCAAAGGAGCTGAAAAGGCAGGAGTAGAATTATAATCTTCAGCAGGAAAGAAAAAGCCCTTTCAGCTATTTCTTTTTTTTTTTTTTTATTAAAATCGAGTGCCTATAGAGAATCAAGGTGGTAGATACAAAGGTGTTCACTATACAATGTCTTCAATATTTCAGTATTTTTGAAAATTTTCACAATAAAATGTTGGGGGGAAGCAAGTCCTGCACTCCAACCCTCCTCCCTCACAGTCCCAGCTGCGCACACTCCTTTACCACAGTGGCTGTTTCAGAGCTCCACCTCCACCTGGGCTTCCTCAGTAACTGCCAGCTCTGCTTGCATTAGAAGGCTCTTTGTAGCTGGGTGCGGTGGCTCACGCCTGTAATCCCAGCACTTTGGGAGGCCGAGGCCAGTGGATCACGAGGTCAAGAGATCAAGACCATCCTGGCCAATATGGTGAAACCCCGTCTCTACTAAAAATACAAAAATTGGCAGGGCATGGTGGTATGTGCCTGTAGTCCCAGCTACTCAGGAGGCTGAGGCAGGAGAATCACTTGAACCCAGGAGGCGGAGGTTGCAGTGAGCCAAGATTGCGCCATCCACTCCAGCCTGGCCACAGAACAAGACTCCTTCTCAAAAAAAAAAAAAAAAAGAAGAAGAAAACAGCTCTTTGTACATTTGTAGCATCACATCACCCTGAGCTGCCTGTCTAGGTGGTCCAAAGCATCTTCCCAAGCACCAATGATTGTTTTTGTCATATTTTGGTCACAAAGTTGCAGTTGCATTGGCCCAATTCTATTTTTCCCATAAGCTCTCTTATAATATTATGAATGTGTCATTTTTTTTCTTTTTATTTTATACGTATGTGATTTTACAGAAAACATACATAGGGTTACAGCAGACGTGCTTGTAGGATCTTCTAGAACTAAGTGCCTAGGATCAAGGTTTATTTTGAAACTAATTCCAGTTCTGCCTTGAAGCTAAGGTTGGAAATGACCAGCTCAACCTCTCCATTCCTGTTTAAGGAGGGTCCTCATTCACATCCAGGGATGCTGGATTGAAAAAAAAAAAAAAAAAAGAATAAATGATTCAATGATTAGTTATTATCTCATTAAGCATTTTCAGCAATTGGGAGAGAGTCGTTACAATCCCACAACTTCACTGAGCCCACTTCTGACCATGTAGCTGGAGAGAAAATGCACATTCTTGCTATTGATCCAGTGTTTTTCAAAGTTTTGTGCTGGCTGTGAAAGACTCAGCTGGTTCTTTTTTTCTCTCTCTCTTTTTTATTGTTAAGTTTGCTGTTTGTAGCCTGAGTCTGATGGCATTACAGGTAAGAAATCAGACAGCTGAGTTACGACGCTGGCAAGGGCAGCAACAAGTAACTTACCAGGAACATGGGCATTCTTGCCAACAGCTTTGTTAAATTACATAATGGGAAAGATGGTAGCTAGCCACAAGACCCAGTGCGCCACCATCCACAATGCTGCATGAAATTGCTATAGCTGTTTCCATCAGAACCATCAAATGGCCCATCCCACTGAGGCTAAAAGCTCCAGAGTACCAAGAAGCATCTCTGAAATAGAGCTCTCTTCACCCTAGTGTCTCCTACACAACAGGTGCTCAATCATGCAACCTCACAGCACACTGCATGCTGAGGTAAGGCTATAGCGCTACAGTATTTATCAGGGGCATACCATGCCCAAGACTAAGGGTTGAGCACAGACCACAGCCAGGTGCTCTTCCTGTATTTCAGTTCTAATATCTTCACTGTAGTCCTGAAGATAGGGGGTAGGAAACAGGATCAGGTAAGCTAACACCTTGCTAGTATTAGGGAAAGCCAGATTTAAGCCCCAGTCAGTCACCCCAGTCAGTCAAACTCGAGAACCTCAAGCTTCACATCAACTTACATTTCCTCTCAAGGTTCATGACACCCTAGGAGCTCATAATTTCATGATGAAGAACAAAGAAACATGTAAAAGGAAAGCTCAAGCCAAGCACAGTGGCTCACACCTGTAGTCCCAACACTTTGGGAGGCCAAGGCAGGAGGATTACATGAAGGCAGGAGTTTGCGAACAGCCTGGGAAACATAGGAAGACCCTGTTTCCACCAAATATATATATATATTTTTATCATTATTTTTATTTCTTAAAAAAATATAAAAAATAGCCAGGCGCGGTGGTTCACGCCTGTATTCCCAACACTTTAGGAGGCTGAGGCAGGTGGATCACAAGGTCAGGAGATCGAGACCATCCTGGCTAACATGGTGAAACCCCATCTCCACTAAAAATACAAAAAATTAGCCAGGCGTGGTGACTGGCGCCTATAGTCCCAGCTACTCGGAAGGCTGAGGCAGGAGAATGGCGTGAACCCAGGAGGTGGCGCTTGCTAAAAATACAGAGAGACAGGGTCTCCCAGTGCTGTCCAGGCTGCTCCCAAACTCCTGGCTCAAACAATCTTCTCGTCTCGGCCTCCCAAAGTGCTGGGATTACAGGCATGGGACACGTCGCCCAGACAAAAAAAATTTTTTTTTTCTTTTTTTTTTGAGACAGAGTCTCAGTCTGTCACCTAGGCTGGAGTGCAGTGGCATGATCTCAGCTCACTGCCACCTCCGCCTCCCGGGTTCAAGCGATTTTCTGCCTTGGCCTCCTGAGTAGCTGGGATTACAGGTGACTGCCATCACACCCAGCTGATTCTTGTATTTCTTTTTTTTTTTTAGTAGAGATGGGGTTTCACCATGTTGGCCAAGCTGGTCTCAAACTCCGGATGTCAGGCAGTCCGCCCATCTTAGCCTCCCAAAGTGCTGGGATTACAGGCATGAGCCACCGCGCCCAGCCAAGCGTCATGATTTTTATTGAGCTTTCCATCTCTTTACAAAATCAGTACTATTAATCCAGAGACACTCTCACGATGAGAAAACCTGTTTTCATCGACCTTTTACAAGTGGGTAGACAACAAAGCCCACTGGTTAGTAAGTAAATATAAAGTGCTAATTTTAGCTAAAAAAAAAAATGTGCTGCCCACACTAATCTCAAGTTCAGGTTTTTCCTTCTTACATAGTTAGCAAAAAAAAAAAAGCCCAGGATGACAGAAATTAATTTTTTCAAACAATATGAAAACAGATGGAGTCGCTGGAGACACACAAGGAGGCAGGGAGAGGCTGCTCTGAGCCCTGGTACATTCAGCCCTCTTTCTGGCCCCATTCAATGGGTTACACAGGGCACCACGTGGCCAGGGGTTTCCCAGGCCTCGAGGAACACAACTTAGAGAGAAGACACAATCAGGAGGACCTATTTAATCAGCAGTTATGGACATTTTGTTATGGTTCTCATTTATTTGTAAAATATCCTCAGACAGAAGCCTCAGGATCAGCTTCAACATGGGCTACAGGCCTTTTACTCTTCAGTCTCTTGAAGAAGAAAAATCACGTTTCTAAGAAATACAAAGCTCTCAGGATCTGGCTCCTAAAGTCCCCACAAGTTACTTCACCTCCTATAAACACATCGTGAACTCCACCCTATAGCCCTGTCATGGCTCAATTCTGCCATTGCCTACGCAACCCCCTCACTGTGTGTGCTGGAGAGACTAATTTCAAGACTTGCCAGAGTTTCTATGACCACTAATGTAAGAATGACTCTGATATAGTGTGGATATTTGTCCCTACCCAAATCTCATGTTGAAATGTAATCTCCTGCAGAGAGCGGTGGCTCACACCTGCAATCCCAACACTGTGGGAGGCCGAGACGGGCGAATCACTTGAGCTCAGGAGTTAGAGACCAGCCTGGCCAACATGGTGAAACCCCATATCTACTAAAAATACAAAAATTATCCAGGCATGGTGGCGCACGCCTGTAATCCCAGCTACCCAGGAGGCTGAGGCAGGAGAATTGCTTGAACCCGGGAGATAGAGAGAGGTTGCAGTGAGCCGAGATCGTGCTACTGCACGCCAGCCTGGGTAACAATAGAGTGAGACTTCAACAACAACAACAAATAAAAACAAATGGGCCGGGCACAGTGGCTCAAGCCTGCAATCCCAGCACTTTGGGAGGCCGAAATGGGCGGATCACAAGGTCAGGAGATTGAGACCAGCCTGGCTAACACGGTGAAACCCCGTCTCTACTAAAAAATACAAAAAACTAGCCGGGCAAGGTGGTGGGCGCCTGTAGTCCCAGCTACTCGGGAGGCTGAGGCAGGAGAATGGCGTAAACCTGGGAGGCGGAGCTTGCAGTGAGCTGAGGTCCGGCCACTGCACTCCAGCCTGGGCAACAGAGCAAGACTCTGTCTCAAAAAAAAAAAAAAAAACAAATGTTATCTCCACTGTTGGAGGGTCATAGAGTGGATCCCTCATGGCTTGCTGCTATCCTTGTAATAGTGAGTAAATTCTCATGAAATCGTTTTTTTTTTTTTTTTTTTTGAGATGGATTCTTGCCCTGTCGCCCAGGCTGGAGTGCAGTGGCACGATCTCAACTCACTACAACCTTCACCTCCCGGGTTCAAGCGATTCTCGTGCCTCAGCCTCCCAAGTAGCTGGGAATAGGCGCACACCACCACACCTGGCTAATTTTCTGTATTTTTAGTAGAGACAGGGGTCTCACCATGTTGGCCAGGCTGGTCTCAAATGCCTGACCTCAAGTGATCCGCCGGCCTTGGCCTCCCAAAGTGCTGGGATTACAGGCGTGAGCCACCATGCCCAGCCTCTCATGAGATCTTGTTTATTTTATTTTATTTATTTATTTATTTTTTTTTGAGACGGAGTCTCGCCATGTCATCCAGGCTGTAGTGCAGTGGCCGGATCTCAGCTTACTGTAAGCTCCGCCTCCCGGGTTTATGCCATTCTCCTGCCTCAGCCTCCCAAGTAGCTGGGACTACAGGTGCCCGCCACCTCGCCCGGCTAGTTTTTTTGTATTTTTTAGTAGAGACGGGGTTTCACCGTGTTAGCCAGGATGGTCTCGATCTCCTGACCTCGTGATCCGCCCATCTCGGCCTCCCAAAGTGCTGGGATTACAGGCTTGAGCCACCACGCCCGGCCTATTTATTTATTTTTGAGATGGCATCTCGCTCTTGTTGCCCAGGCTGGAGTGCAATGGCACAATCTCAGCTCACTGCAACCCGTCTCCCAGGTTCAAGCGATTCTCCTGCCTCAGCCTCCCGAGTAGCTGGGATTACAGGCGCCTGCCACTACGCCCAGCTAATTTTTTTTTTTTTTTTTTTTTTTTTGAGATGGAGTCTTGCTCTGTCGCCCAGGCTGGAGTGCAGTGGTGCAATCTCGGCTCACTGCAACCTCTGTCTCCCGGGTTCAAGCTGTTCTCCTGCCTCAGCCTCCCGAGTAGCTGGGACTACAGGCGCACACTGCCACACCTGGATAATTGTTTGTATTTTAGTAGAGATGGGGTTTCACCTAGTTGCCCAGGCTGGTCTCAAACTCCTGAGCTCAGGCAATCCGCCCACCTTGGCCTCCCAAAGTGCTGGGATTACAGGCGTGAATCACCACACCCAGCCGATATTGTTTAAATTGTGTGGCACCTCCCCAACTCTCTCTCTGGATCCTGATTTTTGCCATGTGACATGCCTGTTCCCGCTTCACCTTCTACCCCTGAGTAAAAGCTTCCTGAGTCCTCCCCAGAAGCCAAGCAGATGCCAGCAGCATGCCTCCTATACACCCTGCAGAAATGTGAGCCAATTAAACCTCTTTTCTTATAAATTACCCAGTCTCAGGTATTTTTTCCTACCAATGCAAGAATAGCCTAATACAGATTCAATCCACTTCCACCAGTGTTTACTGAGGTCTACTATGTGCGAAATGCTGGCCAGATGCTAGGCATGATAAAAGAGCACAACAGGCCCTGGCTGCAGGGAGCTTCCAATCTAGTGACACAATGATTAATTCAGAATAGACTAATCATGAGAACTAACAGGTATGGTACTGAGGAAGGTTGGAGAAAGACTGCATTTGGTCAACATCTTCATGAAGGAGATGGTATAAAATACTAGCCTAGAAAAATAGGATTTTAGAGGCCAGGCACGGTGGCTCACGCCTGTAATCCCACAACTTTGGGAGGCCGAGGTGGGTGGATCACTTGAGGTCAACAGTTCAAGACCAGCCTGGCCAACATGGTGAAACCCCGTCTCAACTAAAAATGAAAAAGAATTAGCTGAGCTTGGTGGCTGGTGCCTGTAATCCCAGCTACTATGGAGACTGAGGCAGGAGAATTGCTTCAACCCAGGAGGGCGGAGGTTGCATTGAGCAGAGATCGCGCCACTGCACTCCAGCCTGGGCGACAGAGACTCCAACTCAAAAAAAAAAAAAATAGGATTTTAACAAGCAGGGAGAACGCAGAGGAGGGCACTGGGAGGAAGCATGGCAAATATACACAAAGGCCAGGGCAAGAGTTGGCACAGATTATAAGCACCATGCAAGAGGAAGGCTATAGGAAAGGACTTTGGAAAACCACCCAAAGAAACGTGCAAGAACGACACACTGGGGAGAGACTTTCACAGTCCTCAGAGCTGCCCATCCCAATAAGGAAGGGCATGAGGTTGCAAGCACAGTTGCAGTCTTACCTTTTCTGAATGAGTCCAGGCTGAACATTTCTGGCCAGGAGGGAAAGCTGGAATCCTGAGAACAAGGAGGGCCAAGAGGCAATAGTTAATATTCCTGGTCCAGCAACCCACAAAGAAGACTTCAGTAACATGGAGAGCACTGTCCAGAAATTGAAAAAAAAGAAACTCTTCACTAATGAGCACCAACTGCTGCTCCCCAGTCGTGAGGACTGGAAGGCCGGCTCCACTCCAGAGTAATTGTCTTTGCTTCTGAAAACTCCCCACATCCTGTTAAACAGAGGGGGATGCATTTCATCATGAGAGACATGTAGTTCTACCTAGTTCATCACAATACTTGCAGGTTTCCTTCCCAGTTCATCATAATACTTGCAGGTTTCCTTCCCAGTTCATCATAAGACCTGCAAGTTTCCTTGGGACTTCCAGGAATAAACTAAATTCTACATGGACCCCTTCTGTCACGTGGCATCAGGAAATAGCACTGATGACTGCCTTATGGGCAAATGGCTTACTGGGCTTTCATAAAACCTAGTCAAGCCCCTAAAAATAAGATTTGACTGACAGTATCAAAGAATAACTGTACAGTGATTCAGAATAAAAAGCTTTTCCTAACAGAGTCTCTATGAAATAACAAACATTAAGTTAAAGCACAACTATTAGCCAAAAGTTTCGGTGCATTTTGCTTATTAGCATATTTAACTGAGGACTATACTTAGAGATGACAAGAAAAAAAGCAACACCTCTGGTTTAACAATTTTGTTTTTAAAAATACTCAAACTCGGCTGGGCGTGGTGGCTCAAGCCTGTAATCCCAGCACTTTGGGAGGCCGAAACGGGTGGATCACAAGGTCAGGAGATCGAGACCATCCTGGCTAACACGGTGAAACCCCGTCTCTACTAAAAAAATACAAAAAAATAGCCGGGCGAGGTGGTGGGCGCCTGTAGTCCCAGCTACTCGGGAGGCTGAGGCAGGAGAATGGCGTGAACCCAGGAGGCGGAGCTTGCAGTGAGCTGAGATCCGGCCACTGCACTCCAGCCTGGGCGACAGAGCGAGACTCCATCTCAAACAAACAAACAAAAAAAAAAATACTCAAACTCAGATTTATAGATGTTTTTATAATCCAGTACTCCTGGATTAGTGCAGTAACCTTAAGTGAACTTTGTTTAAAAACATCTACACAGTGTTTAGCAAATCAGAATCATGTCCAACATTGCTTGGAGTCTACTGGGGCCAATACTCCTGCTCCTGACTGCTATTCCCTCTCATTCTCAAATTGTGGGGAGGTGGGGAGTGGAGGGCTGACCTGGGGCGGAATCTTTCGGGTCCATAGCAGGTCTGCCCTGATGGCCTCTGCTCCCCCAGGGATGCTGGAAATTTCAGCCCATAGGATATGGTAGAGAGAAAATCTTCAATACTTCAATACAATATCAACAATGATAAAATTTACTTTAGGAAGTTACGTTCTATAGATACCTTCTATCCAAAAGAAAATAAAGAGTATGGCCGGGCGCGGTGGCTCAAGCCTGTAATCCCAGCACTTTGGGAGGCCGAGATGGGCGGATCACGAGGTCAGGAGATCGAGACCATCCTGGCTAACACGGTGAAACCCCGTCTCTACTAAAAAATACAAAAAAACTAGCCGGGCGAGGTGGCGAGCGCCTGTAGTCCCAGCTGCTCGGGAGGCTGAGGCAGGAGAATGGCGTGAACCCGGGAGGCGGAGCTTGCAGTGAGCTGAGATCCGGCCACTTCACTCCAGCCTGGGCGACAGAGCAAGACTCCGTCTCAAAAAAAAAAATAAATAAAAAATAAATAAATAAATAAATAAATAAAGAAAATAAAGAGTATGTAATTTGACATTCTAATTTAAAAGAAAACCAGAATATTATAAAATCTAAAACATTTTAAGTGATTATTACTTAAAAAACAATACTCCCTGACTAACGTGGTAAAACTCCATCTCTACTAAAAAAATAATAGCCAGGCATGGTGACAGGTGCCTGTAGTCTCAGCTACTCGGGAGACCGGGGCAGGAGAATCACTTGAACCCGGGAGGCAGAGGCTGCAGTGAGCCAAGATCGCACCATTGCACTGCAGCCTGGGCAATGAGAGTGAGACTCTGTCTCAAAAAAAAAAACTCGGCTGGGTGCGGTGGCTCATGCCTATAATCCCAGCACTTCAGGCACTTCGGGAGGCCAAGATGAGCAGATCACCCTGAGGTCAGAAGTTCGAGACCAGTCTGGCCAACATGAGGAAACCTCGTCTCCAATAAAAACACAAAAATTAGCCAGCTGTGGTGGTGGTGCACGCCTGTAATCCCAGCTACCCAGGGGGCTGAGGCAGGAGAATCACTTGCACCCGGGAAGCAGAGGTTGCAGTGAGCCAAGATCATGCCAATGCATTCCAGCCTGGGCAACAGAGCGAGACTCCATCTCAAAAAAACAAAAATAAAAAATAAAAAAGAGGCCGGGTGCGGTGGCTCATGCCTGTAATTCCAGCACTTTGGGAGGCCGAGGCAGGCGGATCACAAGGTCAGGAGACTGAGACCATCATGACTAACACAGTGAAACCCCGCCTGTACTAAAAATACAAAAAATTAGCCGGGCATGGTGGCGGCGCCTGTAGCCCCAGCTACTCGGGAGGCTGAGGCAGGAGAATGGTGTGAAACCAGGAGGCGGAGCTTGCAGTGAGCCAAGATCGCGCCACTGCACTCCAGCCTGAGCGACAGGACGAGACTCCGTCTCAAAAATAAATAAATAAAAAATAAAATAAAATAAAAAAGAAACAATACTCTATTGCTAAGAAATGGTAAACTGGCTAGGCACCGTGGTTCACACCTGTAATCCCAGCACTTTGGGAGGCTGAGATGAGAGGAGCACTTGAGACCAGGAGTTCAACACCAGCCTGGGAAACACAGTGAGACCCCATTTCTAAAAAAAATTTTCAAAATTAGCCAGGTGTGGTGGTACATGCTTGTAGTCTTAGCTATTCAGGAGGCTGAGGCAGGAGGATCACTTTACCCAGGATTTTGAGGTTTATAGTGAGCTGTGATCACGCCACTGCACTCCAGTCTGGGTGACAAAGCAAGACCCTGTCTCTCTTAAAAAAAACAAAAAGCAAGCCGGGTGCAGTGGCTCATGCCTGTAATCCCAGCACTTTGGGAGGCCGAGGCGGGCAGATCCCCTGAGGTCGGGAGTTTGAGACCAGCCTGACCAATATGGAGAAACCCCGTCTCTACTAAAAATACAAAATTAGTCGGACAAAATTAGCTACTCGGGAGGCTGAGGCAGGAGAATCGCTTGAACCCAAGAGACAGAGGTTGCAGTGAGATGAGATTGCGCCATTGCACTCCAGCCTGGGCAACAAGAGTGAAACTCTGTCTCAAAAGAAAAAAAAAAAAGCAGCAAAATTTAATGACTAGGTGTGGTGGATCATGCCTGTAATCCCAGCACTTTGGGGCACCTAGCTGAAGGATCGCTTGAGGCCAGGAGTTCAAGACCAGCCTAGGCAACACAGTGAGACCCTGTCTCTAAAAAAAAATTTGTAAGTTAATTTGCTTGCAAATAGACTCTTGATTTTGCTTTTTTTTTTTTTTTTTTTTCCCCTGAGATGGAGTCTCACTCTGTCACCAGGCTGGAGTGCAATGGCATAATACCAGCTCACTGCAACCTCTACCTCCCAGGTTCAAGCTATTCTTCTGCTTCAGCCTCCTAAGTGGCTGGGACTACAGGTGCACAGCTAATTTTTTTTTGTATTTTTAGCAGAGAGGGGCTCTTACCATGTTGGCCAGGATGGTCTCAAACTCTTGGCTTCATGATCCGCCTGCCTTGGCCTCCCAAAGTGCTGGGATTACAGGCTTGAGTCACCGTGGCCAGCCAGTTTTGCTTTTTAAAAGTCCCTAATCCTCTAGCCCAAATATTGTCAATTTAGGCTCATGTACTGTACTAATCTAAAATATGATGCTATGAGAATCAAGATAGGATCTTTTAGAGATAATTTACAGAGCTCTAGAACATTTCATAGAGATCCAAAAGAAAGCTGTGTTCCTTGTAATGCAGTCAGTAATGGTTTTTTTGTTTTGTTTTGTTTTGAGACACAGTCTTGCTTCTATCGCCCAGGCTGGAGTGCAATGGCATGATCTCTGCTCACTACAACTTCCGCCTCCCGGGTTCAAGTGATAGTACTGACTCAGTCTCCCAAGTAGCTGGGGTTACAGGCCCCCGCAACCACGCCTGGCTAATTTCTGTATTTTTGGTAGAGACAGTGTTTTGCCATGTTGGCCAGGCTGGACTTCAACTCCTGACCTTGTGATCCGCCCACCTCAGCCTCCCAAAGTGCTGGGATTACAGGCCTGAGTCACTGCGCCCGACCATAATGCAGTAATGTTAAAAACCTTTGTAGTGGGCCAGGCTTGGTGGCTCATGCCTGTAATCCCATTGCTTTGGGAGGCTGAGGCAGACAGATTGCCTGAGGTCAGGAGTTCGAGACCATTCTGGCCAAGATGCTGAAATCCTGCCTCTACTAAAAATACAAAAAAACATTGGCCAGGCGAGCCTGAGCGCAGTGGCTCACGCCTGTAATCCCAGCACTTTGGGAGGCCGGGGCAGGCGGATCACGAAGTCAGAAGTTCGAGACCAGCATGGCCAACATGGTAAAACCCCGTCTCCACTAAAAATACAAAAAATTAGCCAGGCATAGTGGTGCATGCCTATAGTCCCAGCTACTCAGGAGGCTGAGGCAGAAGAATTGCTTGAACCCGGGAGGCAGAGGTTGCAGTGAGCCAAGATTGTGCTACTGTACTCCAGCCTGGGTGACAGAGTGAGACTCCGTCTCAGGGAAAAAAAAAAAAAAAAATTGGCCAGGCGTGGTGGCTCATGCCTGTAATCCCAACACTTTTGGAGGCCGAGGCAGGCGGATCACGAGGTCAGGAGTTTGAGATCAGCCTGACCAAAATGGCGAAACCCCGTCTCGGTCAGGTGCGGTGGCTCACACCTGTAATCCCAGCACTTTGGCAGGCCGAGGCAGGGAGCTTGCCTGAGGTCAGGAGTTCGAGACCACTCTGGCCAAGATGGTGAAATCCTGTCTCTACTAAAACTACAAAAAAAATTGGCCAGGCGTGCCTGAGCGCGGTGGTTCACACCTGTAATCCCAGCACTTTGGGAGTCCGAGGCAGGCGGATCATGAGGTCAGGAGTTTGAGATCAGCCTGACCAAAATGGTGAAACCCCATCTCGGCTGGGCGCAGTGGCTCACGCCTGTAATCCCAGCACTTTGGGAGGCCAAGGCGGGTGGATCACAAGATCAGGAGATCGAGACCATCCTGGCTAACATGGTGAAACACCATCTCTACTAAAAATACAAAAAAAAAAAAAAAAAAAAAATTAGCCAGGCATGGTGGCAGGCGCCTGTAGTCCCAGCTGCTTGGGAGGCTGAGGCAGCAGAATGGCGTGAACCCGGGAGGCGGAGCTTGTAGTGAGCTGAGATCGCACCACTGCACTCCAGCCTGGGCGACAGAGTGAGACTCCATCTCAAAAAAAAAAAAAAAAAAAACCTTTCTCTACTAAAAATACAAAAATAAGCCAGGCATGGTGGTGCATGCCTGTAATCCCAGCTACTCAGGAGGCTGAGGCAGGAGAATCTCTTGAACCCAGGAGGCAGAGGTTGCAGTGAGCCAAGATCGCACCATTGCACTCCAACCTGGGCAACAGAATGAGACTCCATCTCAGAAAAAAAAATACAAAAAAGGTAGCCGGGCTTGGTGGCATGAGGCTGAGGCAGGAGAATTGCTTGAACTAAGGAGGTGGAGATTGCAGTGAGCTGAGATTGCACCACTGCACTCCAGCCTGGGCGACAGAGCAAGACTCTGTCTCAAAAACAAAAAACCTTTGAAGTTCAATGTCTCTCTTAAGTAATTTACAGATAAGTAAAATGCTATTATACCAAGATTTCCTGCATAATGAAATACAATTTAACCCCAGGTAGAGACACTAGGGGATGGTTCCAGGAGAGAGACTCCACAAAGACTAATTAAAAATGATACCCTTCTGGCTGGGCACAGTGGCTCACGCTGGTGATCCCAGCACTTTGGGAGGCTGAGGCACGCTGATCGCTTGACGTCAGGGTTCGAGACCAGCCTGGCCAACATGGTGAAACCCCGTCTCTACTAAAAACAAAAAAATCAGTTGGGCATGGTGACAGGTGCCTGTAATCTCAGCGACTTGGGAGGCTGAGACAGGAGAATGGCCTGAAGGTGGGAGGAGGAGGTTGCAGCGAGCCAAGATCGTGCCACTGCACTCCAGCCTGGGGGACAAAACGAAACTCTGTCTCAAAAATAAAATAAAATAAATGATATCTTTCTTCCAAAATGGTCAGAAATAGGTTTAACACATGCCTCTTGTTTTACAGTACGTCTGAGCATGAGATCTACCACTGCTCTGTGCATGGCTAAATCAACTTACCTTATAAAAGCAATGACAGTCTCAGATTTTGTAGGCTTTTGAACTGGAGCTGAATTCTCTCCTTGCTATTCCTCATCACGAGGCTGGGCCTCCTCCTGGGAAGTACAACGCTGGGTCAATACAGTGGGGGCCCCACAGGGAAAGAAAGTTGCTCCAACCATTAAAATTCATTTACTAGCTCTAACAAGGACAAATTTTGTTAGTGGCATGATGGGCACATACTGGACAGATGGCCTTACAAATCAGGACTTGCCATGACCCATTCAAGGCCTATTAAATTGTGAGCTGTCCTACACCAGCACCTGTAGAAGTGCTGAAGTCTTCTGACATCATCTAAGAAGATGTCAAGGTAAAGAAAGCCTTGTAAGCCTGAAAACCATTTTCTGCAAGCCCAGAGCAAAACCTACTTCCGTTTTGAGTTCTAATCCCATAATAGTTATGATAATCTAACACAAAGAAGCTATAACACTCTTCAAGATTGGGAAAATAACAATAACCCAAAGTTGAACAGCATTTTTACAGTTCGTAACATACTTCCATAGACTTTATCCCATTTAATCCAGGCAACTATCCAGTGAGGTAGGAATTATCTTTCCAGAGAAGAAAACTGAAGCACAGGTTACACAATCTGCCCAAGATCCCATAGCTGCCTCAGGGCAGATGGAAATCAGCATTGAAGCATGCTGACTCCAAAACCCTCCTTGCTTATATACTAGGCTACTTTTCTTATTTCCAGGATATCATGCTGTTGCCTAAATGTACTATGGTTCATTCCTTGAGACATATTATACTGTTATCTTCAAAGGCTGAAAGGGGCAAGAAAGGTCCAACAGCTAATAAAACTTGCATGTGGTTTTTGTTTTGTTTTGAGACGGAGCTTCGCTCTTGTTGCCCAGGCTGGAGTACAATGGCGCGATCTTGGCTCACTGCAACCTCTGCCTCCTGGGTTCAAGCAATTCTTTTGCCTGAGCCTCCCAAGTAGCTAGGGTTACAGGGGCACGCCACCATGACCGGCTAATTTTTGTATTTTTAGTAGAGACGATGTCTAGCCATGTTGGCCTGGCTGGTCTCAAACTTCTGACCTCAGATGATCCACCTGCCTCGGCCTCCCAAAGTGCTGGGATTACAGGCGTGAGACACCGCTCCTGGCCTTAATAAAACTTTGTATCACAGCTACATAAATGAAAACACTTGAAGAGCAACTACCTTTTAGGGATAAAGAGCCAACACAGGTAGAAAACGCAGCAAAGGATGTCGTTTCTGCACATCGCCTTAAATCTCTAAGATATAAGTGTAAATTACAAGATGTAGTCGAGACCCACAATGACAGTGGGGTTACCGCCTTGCAAGAAACTTCAAGGAAAATCACCAACGTCTCATTTCACTCTGGCCAGTAAGCTGCAACCAAAACCAGGTTGAAAGCCTGTAAGTGGCCTTCTGCAGTCTACCTTAGTGTATGGCAAACCCCCATGGAGTGGGGTTGTAAAGTGCAACAGCCTCTGCCTTGAAAAATCACAATTCAAGTGACCAATGTTGCTACACAACGACCAGATAGATATGCCATACCCCTGGCTTGGGGGTTCTGAGGACCCCTGGGACTCCAGTTCACTGCAAACAAAGGACCCAACATGCATTTGGTCTTCCCCTGCTAAATGGGGCAAGTTACCACCAGCAAACAAAGAATACCTCACCCCTTGGCCTCCCCCAGTGACAAAGTCGGTGCAAAAGGGGGCAAACTAGGGGGGCCAGAAGGCACGGGGCCTCCCTCTGGACGAACGGTCTGGGCAGCACCGGGAAGGAGGAGAAGTAGACAAAGGTCTCGGGGCACTCAGGAGGCTTCCTCCAGGCCTTGCCTGGGGAAACGGAGCATCCCCTGAGGCGAAGGCGTCGTTGCGCCAATGAAGCTGCCTCTCCCGCGGCCTCCGCGGAGCCCCTGGCTGCGAGGCCCGCCCTGGCGGACCGGTCTGGCCCCCGCCCCCGCCCGGGCTCCATGGCAACGGCAGGCCGAGGCCTGGCTGCCCACGGATCGGCCGGGCCGGCTTCCCGGGCAGGCCTAGGATGCCCGGCCTGCTCCTCGGGCCCGCCGGCGTCTCCGCCCCACTCTCCGCCAGGCCGGCGGTAGGACCGGGCCCCCTCCTCGCGACGACCACCCCCGGCCGCGGCAGGATCCTCAAGAGGGCACGAAAGGGGAGAATAAAAAGCCCAATTCACCTGTTGTTACAGATGTGAAACAAGCCTCGGTGCACCGCGCATGAGCCGCGGCTCCCCCAACCACGGCCGGACTACAACTCCCAGCAGCGGCGGCGCGGCCCCTTCCGGGTCCCGTGGCGGAAGTCCCGCCGCCGTTCCGACTCTCCCCTCCCGGGGTGACGGCACCCGCCTGCCGCGCGCGGCACCGCTCCTTGGCGGGCTTCGAGCCTGGTGCCACCTGAGGCTCGTCGTGGCTGCTCGAGGCACCCGGCACCCGGGATGCCCCGGTACCCGGCCCAACGGGGCCCGGCGGCGGTGCAGGCGGGACTTCCGGCGGAGTCGCGAAGGGGACGGGCTGGCGCCGGCTGCTCTGTGGTGGCAGAGCGAGCGGCTCGGGGTGGCGGGGTCGGGCGTCAAGCTGCCACCTTCCTCGGCGACTTAGCTGCCTGCAGTGTGAGAGCGGGGAGGGTCTTCGTGCCCTCTGCGCGCCAGCCGCGCCTCCTGGTGCGAATAAACAACCCGGGTCATGGCTGAGCCGGGAACGGTTTCCACCTCGGGCTCCGGGATTCCACCCGCCTTCCCCGCCACAGCTCGTAGCCACGCCTCCTCTCTTCCCCATCTCCCCTCTAATCTTCTGTTTTTTTAGGGAGGTGACCTTTTTTGTCTTGTCTCCCCAGGTTGCTGGGAAGATGAAATCAACCTGTTGATTCGTTTATTTCGTAAATTGTACAACGTTAGGCAAAGGACAAGGTGGCACTTGCTGGTCGCGAGGAGAGTGCCAGTCATAGTTGCTGAAAATCTGGAGGTCCCGCCCGGCCACATCACTTCTTAGGAATGAGAAAGGGGATTGTCCCAATTATACGCTGTAGTCCTCTAGATAAGGTTCAAGTATAGGTTCAGTGGAATTCAACTTCAAAAGGAAAAAACGCAGTGCCGCAGCTCTGAAACCGGGTCAGGATTTTACAGAGTATGGTTTTAAGATGTGGCCTTGGCCGGGCGCGGTGGCTCAAGCCTGTAATCCCAGCACTTTGGGAGGCCGAGACGGGCGGATCACGAGGTCAGGAGATCGAGACCATCCTGGCTAACACAGTGAAACCCCGTCTCTACTAAAAATACAAAAACTTAGCCGGGCGAGGTGGCAGGCGCCTGTAGTCCCAGCTACTCGGGAGGCTG
>NC_037669.1:92447683-92466808 GCF_003255815.1 Theropithecus gelada
CAAAAAAAAAAAAAAAAAAAAAAAAAAGATGTGGCCTTTGGGCCGGCGCGGTGCCTCACGCCTGTAATCCCAACATTTTGGGAGGCCAAGACGGGTGGATCACCTGAGGTCAGGAGTTGAAAACCAACCTGGCCAATGTCGTGAAACCCCGTCTCAACTAAAAATGCAAAGAAATTAGCTGGGCGTGGCGGCGGGCGCATATAATCCCAGCTACTTCGGTAGGCTGAAGCAGGAGAATCACTTGAACCCGGGAGGCGGAGGTTGCAGTGAGCCGAGATTGTTCCATTGAATCCCAGCCTGGGCGACAAGAGTGAAACTTTAAAAAAAAAAAAAAAAAAAAAAAGGATGTGGCCTTTGAGGCTGTATGAAGAATTAGTGCCATATGCCGTCACTTTTGTGTGCAAACAATTCAACATAACATCTCTTTTTTTTTTTTTTTTTTTTTGAGATGGAGTCTTGCTCTGTCGCCCAGGCTAGAGTGCAGTGGCCGGATCTCAGCTCACTGCAAGCTCCGCCTCCCGGGTTCACGCCATTCTCCTGCCTCAGCCTCCCGAGTAGCTAGGACTACAGGCGCCCGCCACCTCACCCGGCTAGTTCTTTTTTTTTGTATTTTTAGTAGAGACGGGGTTTCACCGTGTTAGCCAGGATGGTCTCGATCTCCTGACCTTGTGATCCGCCCGTCTCGGCCTCCCAAAGTGCTGGGATTACAGGCTTGAGCCACCGCGCCCGGCCAACATCTCTTTTCTTTCTCTCTACATTGTCTAGAAGACTGGGATGTCTGGGTGGAACATCATTTATTCATTCAAATAATTAGTGCATCTGAACAGGGCATGGTGCTTTGTTATGTGGGGAATGGAGAGATCCCTGCACGGACATCTGAGTGCTCTGTGTATCAGTTGCTAAGCTGGTGTGGAGAATACAAAGGCCCTGCCTCAAGGGACTTAGGGCCTAGTAGAGAAGATGACAACATTGTGTGAAGGAAATGGAAAGTGGTAAATGCTGGAAAGGAGGTATCTGGTGCTCCAAGAGTTCAGAGAAAGGAGTGGTTACTCCTGAATGGCAAAATGAAAGAAGCGTGAACAAAGATGTCGGAGTGGAACAAGGGGCAAATCCTAGGAATATTCAGTAGTTCAGTGTGACCAGAGGGTTGGATGTGTGTGCAAGCTTTACAGGAAATAGAACTGAAAAACTGTTGGGGAGTACCATACTAAGGAATTTTTACTTTTTTTGGTAAGACATTTTTAAAAATTATTAGGAGACTAAAATACTACACTTTTTTGTTGTTGTTGTTGAGACAGAGTCTCTACTCCATCACCCAGGCTGGAGTCAGTGGCGTGATTGCGGCTCACTGCACCCTCCACCTCCCAGGTTCAAGCAATTATCCTGCCTCAGCCTCCCAAGTAGCTGGAATTACAGGTGTGCACCAACACGCCCAGCTCACTTTTGTATTTTTACTAGAGATAGTTTCACCATGTTGGCCAGGCTGGCCTCGAACTCCTGGCCTCAAGTGGTCAGCACACTTCAGCCTCCCAAAGTGTTGGGATTACAAGCGTGAGCCACCACGCTTGTCCAATACTGTACTTTAGAAAGCTTCCTCTGGAAGTGAAAGGGTTGAATCAGCTGGGAAAATAGAAACTAACATGCTAATTAGGTCCCGAGAGAGAATGAAGGATTCAGCTATACTCAATAGTGAGAAAGGCAAGAAAGAAAAAAATGAGGGGGTGACTGTTGAGCAGCAGGCTGAGCCCAGGCCACGAGTGTGTGGAGAGATGACTTTGAGATCTGTACCATAGTGACAGAAAGGATTATGCACTATCAACATAATTAAGGGACACAGGAGTTGGAAAAGATGATAGATTCAGCTTCACTCAGATTATGTTTGCAATGTTGTTGGGAAAGTTAAGTGATAAAGTCGTGGTCCCTGCTCCAAAGAAGGTTATAGTCTGGTAGAGAGATAGTTATAGTCTGGTAGAGAGCATGCAAATATCTTTTTTTTTTTTTTTTTGAGACGGGGTCTCACTCTGTCACCCAGGCTGGAGTGCAGTGACATCATTGTGGCTTATCACAGCCTTAACCTCCCAGGCTCAATTAATCCTCCCTCCTCAATTTCCCAAGTAGCTGGGACTACAGGCACGTGCCACCACACCCAGATATTTTTTCATTTTTTCTGGAGAAAGGGTCTCACTATGATACCCCAGGCTGATTCAAACTCCTGGCCTCAAGTGATCTATCACTTCAGCCTCCCAAAATCCTGAGATTACAGGTGTGACCCACTACGCCCAGCCACAAATAAATCAAGACCTAAGGCCAGGTGTGGTGGCTCACGCCTGTAATCCCAGCACTTTGGGAGGCCCAGGCAGGCGGATCACCTGAGGTCGGGAGTTCAGGACCAGCCTGACCAACATGGAGAAACCCCGTCTCTACTAAAAATTCCCAACTAATCGGGCGTGGTGGCACATGCCTGTAATCCCAGCTATTCGGGAGGCTGAGGCAGGAGAATCGATTGAACCTAAGAGGAGGAGGTTGCGGTGAGCTGAGGGGGCAAAATACTTGAATAGATGTATCTCCCACAGGCACAGTGGCTCAAGCTTGAAATCCCAGTCCTTCAGGAGGCTGAGATGGGCAGGTCAATTGAGCCCAGGAATTTGACATCAGCCTGGGCAACAAAGTGAGACTCCTCTCTGCAAAAATACTAAACTTAACTGGGTTAGGTGACATGTGCCTGTAGTCCCATCTGCTCAGGAGGATAACATGGGAGGATCGGCCGAGCATGGTGGCTCATGCCTGTAATCCCAGCACTTTGGGAAGCCAAGGCAGGGGTCAGGAGTTCGAGACCAGCCTGACCAAGATATATGGTGAAACCTCGTCTCTACTAAAATACAAAAATTAGCCGGGTGTGGTGGCACATACCTGTAATCCCAGCTGTTCAGGAGGCTGAGGCAGGAGAATTGCTTGAACCTGTGAGGTGGAGTTTGCAGTGAGCCGAGATCACACCATTGCACTCTAGCCTGGGCAACAGAGCAAGACTCCATCTCAAAAAAAGAAAAAAGAAAAAAAAAAGTTGGGAGGATCAATTGAACCCGAGAGATTGAGGTTGCAGTGAGCCAAGGTCACACCACCGCACTCCAGACTGGGTAACAGAGTGAGACCCTGTCTCAAAAAAAAAAAAAAAAGGCCAGACGCAGTAGCTCACACCTGTAATCTCAGCACTTTGGGAGGCCGAGGTGGGTGGATCACCTGAGGTCAGGAGTTTGAGACCAGCCTGGCCAACAAGATGAGACCCCAACTCTACTAAAAATACAAAAATAAGGTGGTTCACTCCTGTAATGCCAGCTACTTGGGAGGCTGAGGCAGGAGAATCACTGGAACCTGGGAGGTGGAGGTTGCAGTAAGCCGACATCACAATACTGCACTCCAGCCTGGACAACAGAGTGAGACTACATCTCAAAAAAAAAAAAAAAAAAGAAAGAAAATTTTTGCCCAGAGCAGTAGGTCATGCCTGTAATCCCAGCGCTTTGGGAGGCTGAGCCCTGCAGATTGCTTGAGCCCAGGAGTTCGAGACCAGTCTGGGCAACAATGGTAAGACCCCATCTATACAAAAAATTGAAAAAGTGTATCCAGGCATGGTGGTACATACCTGTAGTCTCAGCCACTCAGGAAGCTGAGGTGGGAGAATTGCCTGAGCCCAGGGGGTGGAGGCTGCAGTAAAGTGTGATCCCGCCATTGCACTACAGCCTGGGTGACAGAGCAAGACAGCCACCTTTTTACTCTGTCTTTAACATGGCTATTTTTCTGTGTGTGCAAAGAGAAGGGTCTCTGGTGACTCTTCCCCTACTTACAAAGACACAGTCCTATCTAACTAGGGGCCTGCCCTTATATCCACATGTAACCTTAACTACCTTTCTAAAGGCCCTATTTCCAAATGCAGTTACAGTTGAGGGTTAGGGCTTCAGTATATGAATTCTGAAGGACACAATTCAGTCCGTGACATCAATTTAATGAAATAATATGCAGCAATAAAAAATAATGAGTTAGGACAGGTGTGGTGCCTCATGCTTGGAATCCCGCCACTGGGAGGCTGAGGCGGGTGGATCACTTAAGGTCAAGAGTTCAAGACCAGCCTGGCCAACATGGTGAAACCCTGTCTCTACTAAAAATATAAAAATTAGCTGGGCCTGGTGGTGGGCGCCTGTAATCCCAGCTACTCGGGAGGCTGAGGCAGGAGAATTGCTTGAACCCAGGAGGCGGAGGTTGCAGTGAGCATCGATTACGCCACTGCACTCCAGCCTGGGTGACAGAGTGAGACTGTCTCAAAAAAAAAAAAAAAAGAACAAGTTAGATCAAATGTGCAGACATGGAAAAATATGAAGGAAATGTTGGTTTTATTTGTTTTGTTGTTTGGATTTTTTGAAACAGTGTCTTGCTCCATCACCCAGACTAGAATGCAGTGACACAATCATAGCTCACTGCAGCCTCAAGCTCCTGGGCTAAAGTGGTCCTCCAACTTCAGTCATCAGAATAGCTAGGACTACAGGCAGGTGCCACCAAGCCTGGTTTGGTTTTTTTTTTCTTTTTTTTTTTTTCTTTTTTTTTTTTGAGATGGAGTCTCCCTCTGTCGCCCAGGCTGGAATACAGTGGTGCGATCTCAGCTCACTGCAACTTCTGCCTCCCAGGTTCAAGTGATTCTCCTGCTTCAGCCTCCTGAGTAGCTGGGATTACAGGCGCCCGCCACCATGCCTGGCTAATTTTTGTATTTTTAATAGAGACAGGGTTTCACCATGTTGGCCAGGCTAGTCTCAAACTCCTGACCCCAGCTGATCTGCCTGCCATGGTCTCCCAAAGTGCTGGGATTACAGGCATGAGTCACCGCCCCCAGCTTTTTTTTTTTCTTTTGAAAGAGGGTCTCTGTCTGTCACCCATGCTGGAATGCAGTGGTGCGATCTCAGCTCACTGCAGCCTCGACCTCCTGGCCTAAGCAATCCTCTCACCTCAGCCTCCAGAGTAGCAGAGACTATGGGCACGCACCAGGTCTGGCTAATTTTTGTGTTTTTTGTAGAGATGGGTTTTACCATGCTGTCCTGGCTGCTACTTTTGCTGTGATTATGGTTTTGTTTTGTTTTGTCTCTGACCCAGGAGTCTTTTTTTTTTTTTTTTTTTTTTGAGACGGAGTCTCGCTCTGTCGCCCAGGCTGGAGTGCAGTGGCGCGATCTCGGCTCACTGCAAGCTCCGCCTCCCAGGTTCACGCCATTCTCCTGCCTCAGCCTCCCGAGTAGCTGGGACTACAGGCGCCCACCACCACGCCCGGCTAGTTTTTTGTATTTTTAGTAGAGACGGGGTTTCACCATGTTAGCCAGGATGGTCTCGATCTCCTGACCTCGTGATCCACCCGCCTCGGCCTCCCAAAGTGCTGGGATTACAGGCTTGAGCCACCGCGCCCGGCCACCCAGGAGTCTTGTATCTTCTACCAGCATAGAGGAAATAGTGGCAGGCTCACTAACAGCTTGTAAGTAGGGTAAAATTCCAGACCTGCATCTTCACAGTTCCTCACAGTATAATGAACACCCATATTAGCCATCACCCAGCTTCAGGGATTATCAACCGAAGGCTAACCTTGCTTCATCTATAGGTCCTCATGCCCTAATTCGCACCAGATTTTAAAAATCAAATCATACCACTTCATCTGTAAATATAACAGGGTGCATCTCTACAAGATTCCTATTTATTCATCATAACCATAAAACCAATGTCATACCTTCAAAAGCTAGTAAATCCTTAATATCATTGCAAAATTCCTAACAATAGATAAATTCTTTTTTTTTTTTTTTTGAGTCAGAGTCTCACTCTGTTGCCCAGGCTGGAGTGCAGTGGCGCGATCTCAGCTCACTGCAACCTCTACCTCCTGAGTTCAAGCAATTCTCCTGCCTCAGCCTCCCAAGTAGCTGGGACTACAGGTGCACGTCACCACACACAGCTAGTTTTTGTTTTTTGTTTTTTGGTTTTTTTTTTGAGACAGAGTCTCGCTCTGTCACCCAGGCTGGAGTGCAGTGGCCGGATCTCAGCTCACTGCAAGTTCCGCCTCCCGGATTTACGCCATTCTCCTGCCTCAGCCTCCTGAGTAGCTGGGACCACAGGCGCCACCACCTCACCCGGCTAGTTTTTTTGTTTTCTTTTTTAGTAGAGACGGGGTTTCACCGTGTTAGCCAGGATGGTCTCGATCTCCTGACCTCGTGATCCGCCCGTCTCGGCCTCCCAAAGTGCTGGGATTACAGGCGTGAGCCACCTCGCCTGGCCAATAAATTCTTTTGGGTAAATTTGTATCTTATCCCCATCCTTTGTGCCAATATTTTAAGTTGTTACTGCAACATTAAAATATGAATATATATCATTTATTTATGGACTTCTTTCAAACCCTGGGGTTACTTTTTTGGCTTTCAACTGCAAAGATAAGGGAATTTGGGTAATGGAGCATCACATTTTTGGGTATGCATTAAACACTTTGTTATAAAATTAGTAATTTATTATTATCATTATTTTGAGATGGTATCTCACTCTGTTGCCCAGGCTGGAGTGTGAAGTACAGTGGGGAGATCTTAGCTCACTGCAACCTCGGCCTCCCAGGTTCAAGCGATTCTCCCACCTCAGCCTCCAGATTAGCTGGAATTACCAACACTGATAAAAGAATAGAGGCCAGGTGGGGTGGTTCACACCTGTAATCCCAACACTTTGGGAGGGATTACAAGCATGAACCACTGCGCCCGGCCATGAGATAAGTAATTTCTGATAGACGCTCTAGTTAATGTCATGGCCAATTTGTACAAGTCAGTTATTTTCTTTCATTTTGTTTTGTTAATTTTTTGAGATGGAGTCTTACTCTATCACCAGGCTGGAGTGCAGTGGCACAATCTCAGCTCACTGCAACCTCCACCTCCTGGGTTTAAGCGATTCTCCTGCCTCAGCCTTCTGAGTAGCTTGGGTTACCGATGCCCGCCAGAACACCTTACTAATTTTTGTATTTTTAGTTGAGACGGGGTTTCACCATATTGGCCAGGCTGATCTCGAACTCCTGACCTCAAGTGATCCACCAGCCTCAGCCTCCCAAAGTCCTGGGATTATAGGCATGAGTCACTGTGCCTGGCTACAAGTCAGTTATTTTCTTTTTTTTTTTTTTTTTGAGACGGATTCTTGTCTGTCGCCCAGGCTGGAGTGCAGTGGCGTGATCTCGGCTCACTGCAACCTCTGCCTCCCGGGTTCACGCCATTCTCCTGCCTCAGCGTCCTGAGTAGCTGGAATTACAGGTGCCCGCCACCATGCCTGGCTAATTTTCTTTTTTTTTATTTTTTATTTTTTTATTTTTAGTTGAGACAGGGTTTCACCGTGTTAGCCAGGATGGTCTCCATCTCCTGACCTCATGATCTGCCTGTCTCGGCCTCCCAAAGTGCTGGGATTACAGGTGTGAACCACCGCGCCTGGCCCAAGTCAGTTATTTTCAGTCTTGGAAAATATATATTAGTAAAACTGAAAAGAGATGTATTGCACCCAGAAATTTTTTCTTTTTTTTTTTTGAGAGAGTGTCGCCCTGTCACCCAGGCTGGAGTGCAGTGCCGCGATCTTAGCTCACTGCAACCTCCGCCTCCTGGTTCAAGCGATTCTCCTGCCTCAGCCTCCCGAGTAGCTGGGATTACAGGCATGTGCCACTGTGCCTGGCTAATTTTGTATTTTTAGTAGAGATGGGGTTTCTCCATGTTGGTCAGGCTCGTCTCCAACTCCCAACCTCAGGTGGTTCACCTGCCTCGGCCTCCCAAAGTGCTGGGATTATAGGCAAGAGTCACCGAGCCCTGCCTTTTTTTTTTTTTTTTTTTAAACACTGAGTCTCACTTTGTTGCCCAAGCTGGAATGCAGTGTCGTGATCTTGTATTTTTAGTAGAGACAAGGTTTCACCGTGGTAGACAGGCTGGTCTTAGACTCCTGACCTCAGGTGATCCACCCGCCCCAGCCTCCCAAAGTGCTGGAATTACAGGCTAAGCCACGGTGTCCACGCTTAGGAGTATTTTTTTTAATTAAATTAAATTTTATTTATTTCTGGTTTTTTTTTGTTTTTTGTTTTTTGTTTTTTTTTTTTGAGACTGAGTCTGGCTCTGTCGCCCAGGCTGGAGTGCAGTGGCCGGATCTCAGCTCACTGCAAGCTCCGCCTCCCGGGTTTACGCCATTCTCCTGCCTCAGCCTCCGGAGTAGCTGGGACCACAGGCGCCCGCCACCTCGCCCGGCTAGTTTTTTGTATTTTTTAGTAGAGACGGGGTTTCACCGTGTTAGCCAGGATGGTCTCGATCTCCTGACCTTGTGATTCGCCCGTCTCAGCCTCCCAAAGTGCTGGGATTACAGGCTTGAGCCACCGCGCCCGGCTATTTCTGTATTTATTTATTGAGACAGAGTCTCACTCTGTATCCCAGGTTGGGATGCAGTGGTGCGATCTTGGTTCACTGCAACCTCTGCCTCCTGGGTCCCGGTTCAAGCACTTCTCTTGCCTCAGCCTCCCAAGTTGCTGAGATTATGGGCTCATGCCACTGCACCGGCTAATTTTTTGTATTTTTATTAGAGATGGGGTAACCATGTTGGCCAAGCTGGTCTTGAACTCCTGACCTTGTGATCCGCCCCCCTCGGCCTTCTAAAGTGCTGGGATTACAAGCGTGAGCCACCAAGCCCGGAACAGAATTTTTGTTTGTGTGGTTTTTTTTTTTTTTTTGAGATGGGGTCTCACTCTATCGCCCAGGCTGGAGTGCGGTGGCATGATCTCAGCTCACTGCACCCTCTGTGTCCCGAGTTCAAGCAATTCTTCTGCCTCAGCCTCCTGAGTAGCTGGGACTACAGGTGCATGCCACCATGCCTGGCTAATTTTTGTATTTTTAATAGAGACGGGGTTTCACCATGTTTGTTTATTGAGACACAGTTTCACTCTTGTTGTCCAGGCGGGAGTGCAATGGCACTATCTTTGCTCACCGCAACCTCCACCTCCAGTGTTCAAGCGATTCTCCTGCCTCAGCCTCCCGAGTAGCTGGAATTACAGGCCTGTGCCACCACGCCCAGCTAATTTTATATTTTTAGTAAAGACGGGGTTTCTCTATGTTGGTCAGGCTGGTCTCTAACTCCCGACCTCACGTGATCTGCCTGCCTTGGCGTCCCAAAGTGCTGGTATTACAGATGTGAGCCACTGCGCCTGGCAGATTTTTTTTTTCTTTTTCTTTTTTATTAGAAACAGGATCTCGGCCGGGCGCGGTGGCTCATGCCTGTAATCCCAGCACTTTGGGAGGCGGAGGCGGGTGGATCACCTGAGATCAGGAGTTCGAGACCAGCCTGATCAACATGGAGAAACCTTGTCTCTACTGAAAATACAAAATTAGCCAGGCGTGGTGGTGCATCCCTGTTATCCCAGCTACTCGGGAGGCTGAGAGAGGAGAATCGCTTGAACCCAGGAGGTGGAGGTTGCGGTGAGCCGAGATCGTGCCATTGCACTCCAGCCTGGGCAACAGAGCAAGACTTCTTCTCAAAAAAAAAAAAAAAAGAAAAAGAAAAAAGAAACAGGATTTCACTCCACTGTTCTCTGCCTGTAATCTCAGCACTTTGGGAGACCGAGGCGGGTGGATCACCTGAGGTTGGGAGTTTGTGACCAGCCTGGCCAGCGTGGTGAAACCCTGTCTTTTCTTAAAATAAACGAAATTCCCCGGCCAGGCTTGGTGGCTCATGCCTGTAATCCCAGCGCTTTGGGAGGCCGAGGCGGGTGGATCACCTGAGGTTGGGAGTTCGAGACCAGCCTGACCAACGTGGAGAAACCCCGACTCTACTAAAAATACAAAACTAGCTGGGCGTGGTGGCAGGCACCTGTAGTCCCAGCTACTCGGGAGGCTGAGGTAGGAGAATCGCTTGAAATGAGGAGGCAGAGGTTGCAGTGAGCCAAGATCGCACCATTGCACTCCAGCCTGGGCAACAAAAGCAAAACTCTGTCTCAGAAAAATAAAGAAATAAATAAAATTAGCTGGGCGTAGTGGTACGTGCCTGTAGTCCCAGTTACTTGGGAGATTGAGGCACAAGAATAATTTGAACCCGGGAAGTGGAGGTTTTGCAGTGAGCCAAGATTGCACCACTGCACTGCAGTTTGGGCGACAGAGCCAGACTCTGTCTCAAAAAAAAAGAAACAGAATCTCACTCTGTAATCCAGGCTTGGGTGCAATGGTGCAATCACAGCTCACTATAGCCTTGAACTCCTGGGCTTAAGGGATTATCCTGCCTCCGCCTCCTGAGTAGAGAGGACTACAGACATACATGCTAGCTTTTTTTTCGTAGAGATGGCGGTCTCATGTTAACCAGATAAACCACCACACCCAGCCTTTTTTTTTTTCTTTGAGACAGGGTCTCTTGCTCTGTCAGGCGGCAGTGCAGTTGTATGATTGTGGCTCACTGCAGCCTCAACCTCCCAGGCTCAAGCAATCTTCTCACCTCAGCCTCCTGAGTAACTGGGACCACAAGCGCATGCCACCACACCCAGCTAATTTATTGATTGATTTTTTATAGAGATGAGGTTTTGCCTTGTTGCCCAGGCTGGCCCTGAATTCCTGGGCTCAAGTGATCCTCCTCCCTTGGCCTCCAAAAGTGCTGGGATTACAGGTGCGAGGCACCAAGCTTAGCTTCCCAGAATGTTTTTTAGCCCTTACTGTTTTTGTTTGTTTGTTTGTTTGAGACGGAGTCTCACTCTGTCGCCCAGGCTGGAGTGCAGTGGCGTGATCTCGGCTCACTGCAAGCTCCACCTCCCAGGTTCATGCCGTTCTCCCGCCTCAGCCTCCCTAGCTGGGACTACAGGTGCCTGCCACCATGCCTGGCTAATTTTGTGTTTGTATTTTTAATAGAGACAGGGTTTCACTGTGTTAGCCAGGATGGTCTCGATCTCCTGACCTTGTGATCCACCCACCTCGGCCTCCCAAAGTGCTGGAATTACAGGCTTGAGCCACCATACCCAGCTAGCCCTTACTGTTAAAAATGGTACTGCCAAAGGACCAACATTTAGGCTTTTAAAAAATCTGAATGAGCCTGGGTGCAGTAGCTCACACCTGTAATCCCAGCACTTTGAGAGGACAAGGTGGGAGAATCACTTGAGCCCAGGAGTTATAGACTACCCTGGGCAACAGAGTGTGACCCTGTCTCTACAGGAAATAAGATAAAAATGAGCTGGACATGGTGGCATGCACCTGTAGTCTTAGCTACATGAGAGGCTGAGACAAGAAGATACTTTGAGCCCAGGAGGGAAAGACTGCAGTGAACCATGATCTTGCCACTGCATTTGAGCCTGGGTGACAGAGCAAGACCCTGACACACACACACACACAAAGGGCCAGGATTTCAAAACCAGCCTGGGTAACATAGTGAAACCTTGTCTCTACAAAAAATAAAAAATTAGCCAGGTGTGGTGGTGTGCACCTGTGGTCTCAGCTACTCAGGAGGCTGAGGTAGAAGGATCACCTGAGCCTAGGAAGGTCAAGTATACAGTGAGCCATGATCATGCCACTGCACTCCAGCCTGGGTGACAGAGTGAGACACTGTCTCAAAACAAGAAAAAGAAAAAGAAATCTTAGGCCAGGCGCAGTGGCTCTGCACTCCAGCCTGGGCAACAGAGCGAGACTCCATCTCAAAAAAAAAGAATTGAGGTGGCCGGGTGCGGTGACTCACGCCTATAATCCCAGCACTCTGGGAGGCGGAGGTGGGCGGATCACGAGATTAGGAGTTCCAGACCAGCCTAACCAACATGGTGAAACCCTGTCTCTACTAACAATACAACAATTAGCCTGGCATGGTGGCACAAGCCTGAAATCCCAGCTACTCTGGAGGCTGAGGCAGGAGAACCGCTTGAACCCAGGAGGCGGAGGTTGCAGTGAGCCGAGATCATGCCACTGCACTCCAGCCTGGGTGACAGAGCGAGACTCCATCTCAGAAAAAAAAAAAAAAAAAAAAAGAATAGATGCTGGACGTAGTGGCTTACGCCTATAATCCCAGGACGTTGGGAGGCCGAGGTGGGCGGATCACTTGAGGTCAGGAGTTTGGGACAAGCCTGGCCAACATGGTGAAAATCCCCATCTCTATTAAAAATACTAAAATTAGTCGGGCATGATGGTGGCTGCCTGTAATCCCAGTTACTCAGACGGCTAAGGCAGGAGAATCACATGAAGCTGGGAGGCGGAGGTTGCACTGAGCCAAAACAAAGCCACTGCACTCTAGCCTGGAGGACAGAGAGAGACTTTATCTCAATAAATAAAAAATAAATAAATAAATAAATAAATAAATAAATAAATAAATAAAATAATAGAAAAGGCCGGGCACAGTGGCTTACACCTGTAACCCCAGCACTTTGGGAGGCCAAGGCAGGCAGATCACTTGAGCAGGCACCTGTAGTCCCAGATACTCAGGAGGCTGAGGCAAGAGAATGGCGTGAACCTGGGAGGCAGAGCTTGCGGTGAGCACCACTGCACTCCAGCCGGGGCGACAGAGCAAGACTCCAGAGGCCGAAGCAGGCGGATCAAGAGGTCAGGAGATGGAGACCATCCTGGCTAACACGGTGAAACCCCGTCTCTACTAAAAATACAAAAAATTAGCTGGGTGTGCTGGCGGGCAGCTGTAGTCCCAGCTACTCAGGACGCTGAGGCAGGAGAATGAACCTGGGAGGCGGAGCTTGCAGTGAGCCAAGATCGCACCACTGCACTCCAGCCTGGGTGACAGAGCGAGACTCTGTCACCAAAAAAAAAAAAAAAAAAATTATTTGTAGAGACAGGGTTTCACTATGGTGCCCTGGCTGGTCTCAAACTCATGGTCTGAAGTAATCCTCCTGCCTAAGCCTCTGAGAGTGCTGGGATTATAGGGTTGAGCCACCGTGCCCTTTTTGCCAACTCTTTTTGTAAATAAATTTTTATTGGAACCCATCCGTGTTCATTCATGTACCTATTGTCTGTGGCTGCTTTTGAACTCTCATGACAGAGTTGAGTAGTTGCAATGGAGAGCATTGGGACCTTTGCAGAAAACGTTTGCTAAGCCTAGTCTTTGATATGTTTTTTCTTTTTTTGTTTTGAGATAGAGTCTTGCTCTGTTACCAGGCTGGAGTACAGTGGTGCGAACTTGGCTTACTATAACCTCCACCTCCCAGGTTCAAGCGATTTTCCTGCCTCAGCCTCCCGGGTAGCTGGGACTACAGGCATGCGCCACTATACCCAGCTAATTTTTATATTTTTAGTAGAGACAGAGTTTCACCATGTTGGCCAGAATGGTTTTGATCTCTTGACCTCGTGATCTGCCCGTCTGGGCCTCCCAAAGTGCTGGGATTACAGGCACGAACCACTGCACCTGGCCTCCTTTTTTTTTTTTTCTCTCTTTTTTTGAGATGAAGTTTCCCAGGCTAGAATGCAATGCCACGATCTCAGCTCACTACAACCTCCGCCTCACAGGTTCAAGCAATTCTCCTGCCGCAGCCTCCCAAGTAGCTGGGATTACAGGCATGCACCACCAGGCCCAGCTAATTTTACATTTTTAGTAGAGATGGGGTTTCACCATGTTGGCCAGGCTGGTCTCGAACTCCTAACCTCAGATGATCCACCCACCCAAGCCTCCCAAAGTGCTGGGATTACAGGCATGAGCCACCACACCTGGCCTTTGCTATGTTTTTCAGAAACCTTTTTGGTAAACTTATCATAAACTGAGAACGCTAATGACTGTAATGGCTGGTAAATGGTCATGCAGTTTCTGACTTTTTTTTTTTTTTTTTTTTTTTTGAGAGAGTCTCCTTCTGTCCCCAGGCTGGAGTGCAGTGGTATGATCTCAGCTCACTATAACCTCTGCCTCCCGGGTTCAAGCGATTCTCCTGCCTCAGCCTCCTAAGATGCTGGGACTACAGGCACGTGCCACCACGTGCAGTTAACCTTTTTTGTAGAGATGGAGTTTTGCCATGTTGCCTAGGCTGGTCTCCACCTCCTGACCTCAACTGATACACCCTCCTTGGCCTTCCAAAGTGCTGGGATTACAGGCATGAACCATTGCACTGGCCTGATGCTTTAATTTTAGACACGGATCTTGCCACACTGGCCAAGTTGGACTTGAAATCATGGGCTCAAGCAATCCTCCTGACTCAGCCACCATGGCCGGTTCCTAGAGTTCTTTTCTTTTGAGGTAAAATTTACACGCAATACAATCTACAAATCTTGCATACCATTCCATAAGTTGGTATGCAGACACCTGTGTAATATAAATCTGTATCAAACTGCAGCTTATTATCGTCACCCCAGAAAGTTCTCTCATGCCCCTTCACTTTCCCAGAGGCAACCACACTTCAGTTTAACCTATTCTATAACTCCATGTATATTGAATCATACACTATATACTCTTGGGTAAGACTCCCCAGTGTTGCATGTATCCAGTTTATTCCATTGGGTTATTGATTAATTGGTCAGCTGAGTTACTGGTCTTTTCATTACTGAGTTGTAAGAGCTCTTTCTATACTCTAGAAACAAGTTTCTTGTTTATTTATTTATTATTATTTTTGAGACGGAGTCTCGCTCTGTCTCCCAGGCTGGAGTGTAGTGGCGCGATCTCAGCTCACTGCAAGCTCCACCTCCTGGGTTCACACCATTCTCCTGCCTCAACCTCCCGAGTAGCTGGAACTATAGGCACCCGCCACCATACTCAGCTAATTTTTTGTATTTTTAGTAGAGATGGGGTTTCACTGTGTTAGCCAAGATGATCTCGATCTCCTGACCTTGTGATTTGCCCGCCTCGGCCTCCTAAAGTGCTGGGATTACAGGTGTGAGCCACCACGCCCGGCTTTTTTTTTTTTTTTTTTTTTTGAGACTGAGCCTTGCTCCCTCGCCAGGTTGGAGTGCAGTGGCACGATCTCGGCTCACTGTAACCTCCATCTCCCAGGTTCAAGTGATTCTCCTGCCTCAGCCTCCTGCGTAGCTGGGACTACAGGCGTACACCACCACGCCCAGCTAATTTTTTTTTTTGTATTTTTAGTAGAGACAGGGTTTCACCATGTTGGCCAGGATTGTCTCCATCATTTTACCTTGTGATTCGCCCGCCTCGGCCTTCCAAAGTGCTGGGATTACAGGTGTGAGCCATCGCACCTGGCCACTGTTTACACTTTTTTTCTTTTTTCTTTTTTTTTTTTTTTGAGACGGAGTCTCGCTCTGTCGCCCAGGCTGGAGTGCAGTGGCCAGATCTCAGCTCACTGCAAGCTCCGCCTCCCGGGTTTACGCCATTCTCCGACCTCAGCCTCCCGAGTAGCTGGGACTACAGGCGCCTGCCACCTCGCCCGGCTAGTTTTTTTGTATTTTTTTTTTTTTTTTGAGACGGAGTCTTGCTCTGTCACCCAGGCTGGAGTGCAGTGGCCGGATCTCAGCTCACTGCAAGCTCCTCCTCTCGGGTTCACGCCATTCTCCTGCCTCAGCCTCCCGAGTAGCTGGGACTACAGGCACCCGCCACTTCGCCCGGCTAGTTTTTTGTATTTTTTTTAGTAGAGACGGGGTTTCACCGTGTTAGCCAGGATGGTCTCGATCTCCTGACCTCATGATCCGCCCGTCTCGGCCTCCCAAAGTGCTGGGATTACAGGCTTGAGCCACCGCGCCCGGCCTACACTTTTTTTCTAAGAAGTCTTTGCCAATCAAGGTCATGACTGTTTGCCCCATTATGAAATTAAAAAAAGACAAAATGTTTGTGAGTTTTAAGTCTTTTTTTTTTTAGGTTTTAGTTTTAGTACTTACTTTGAGTTCTTTGATCCATTTAGACTTATTTTTTATGTATGGCATGAGGTAAAGTCCTAACTTCATTCTTTTGCATGCTGCTATCCAGTTTTTCAGGCATCCTTCGTTGAAAAAGGTATTCTTTCCTCATTAAATGATCATGGCATTTTGTCAAAAATTCATTGACTAGGCCAGGCACGGTGGCTCACACCTGTAATTCCAGCACTTTGGGAGGCCAAGGCAGGCAGATCACCTGAGGTCAGGAGTTTGACCTCCTGGTCAACATGGTGAAACCCTGTCTCTACTAAAAATACAAAAATTAACTGTGCGTGGTAGTGTAAGCTTATAGTTCCAGCTACTTGGGAAGCTGAGGCAGGAGAATTGCTTGAACCCAGGAGGTGGAGGTTCCAGTGAGCTGAGATCATGCCACTGCACTCCAGCTCAGGCAACAGAGTGAGACTCAGTCTCAAAAAAAAAAAAAAAAAAATTGACCATAGATTATGGGTTTATTTTGGACTCTCATTTCTATTCCACTAACCTATATGTCTATCCTTGTGCTACTAGGACCACACTCTCTTGATTACCATTGCTTTGTAGTAAGCTTTGAAATTGGGAAGTGTGAATTCTTCTATTTTGGTCTGTTCTGGAATTGTTTTTGGCTTTTCTGGGTCCTTTGCAATTCCATATATTATTATTACCATTATTATTTTAAATTTTAGAGATGTAGTTGTGCTCTGTCGCCCAGGCTGAAGTGCAGTGGTGTGATCATGGCTCACTGTAGCCTCAACTTCCTGTAGCTGGGACTACAGACACACACCACCACACCTGGCTAATTTTTAATTTTTTGTAGAGACAAGGTCTCACTACATTGCCCAGACTGGTCTTGAGCTCCTGACCTCAAGTTAATCCTTCTGCTTCAGCCTCCTCAGTAGCTGAGATTCCAAGTATGCGCCATTTTGCACTGGGCAGATTTTTAAAAAGCTCTATTGCAATCGTGTATTACTGTATTAATCATATCCTTTTAGCCACGTGCAGTTGCGCACACCTGTGGTCCCAGCTACTTGGGAGGCTGAGTTGTGGATGGATTACTGGAGCTCAGAAATTCAAGACCAATCTGGGCAAAATAGCAAGACCCCTATCTCTTTATTCTTTTTTTTTGAGATGGAGTCTCACTCTGTTGCCCAGGCTGGAGTGCAGGGGTGCAACCTCAGCTCACTGCAACCTCTGCCTCCTGTATTAAAGCAATTTTTGTGTCTCAGCCTCCCAAGTAGCTGGGATTATAGGCCTGCATCACCACGCCCAGCTAATTTTGTATTTTCAGTAGAGATGGGGTTTTGCCATGTTGGCCAGGCTGGTCTTAAATTCCTGACCTCAAGTGATCTACCAGCCTCCCTCAGCCTCCCAAAGTGCCAGGATTACAAGCGTGAGCCACCATGCCCAGCCAAGACCCCCACCTCTTAAAACAAAATCATGGCTTTTTTTTTTTTTTTTTTTTTTGAGATGTAGTCTCGCTCTTTCACCCAGGCTGGAATGCAGTGGTGCAATATTGGCTCACTGCAATCTCCGCCTCCCAAGTTCAAGTGATTCTCTTGCCTCAGCTTCCCAAGTAGCTGGGATTACAGATGTGTGCCACCACATCTGGCCAATTTTTGTATTTTTAGTAGAGACAGGGTTTCACCATGTTGACCAGGCTGGTCTCGAACTCCGGACCTCAGGTGATCCACGTCCCTTGGCCTCCCAAAATGGGGGAATTACAGGCATGAGTCATCACACCTATTTTCTCTGGTTTGATGCTTCGACATCTTCAGGCCTTGCTGACTCTGGAGGGACTGCCCCCACCAGGGTTAATCAGTTCCTAGAGATAGTAAAATACTTGCCAGTAAGTATGCCTTTTATATGTAAACCAACCAATCCACAGCCCAAACCCCCAACCACTATCCTCCTGCCCTAACTACCCTGGGGACAGGTAGGAGATGACTGGGGAAAGCCCCTATGCCCCAGGGCATGCTGAAATTATTCTAACATGCCTATCCAGGACCCTGGAGGCGACTCATGCCTGTAATCCCAGGAATTTGAGAGGCCAAGGCATGAAATTGTTTTAGCCCAGGGGTTGGAAACCATTCTGGGCAATATGGCAAACCCCCATCTGCCTCTACTAAAAATACAAAAATTAGCAGGGTGTGGTGGCACAAGCCTGTAGTCCCAGCTACTCTGGAGGCTGAGGTTGGAGGACTGCTTGAGCCCAGGAGGTTGAAGCTGCAGTGAGATGTGATAGAGCCACATATTCCAACCTGGGTGACACAGGGAGACCCTGCCTAAAAAAACAAAACAAAAACTAGGACATCCTGGCCGGGCACAGTGGCTCATGCCTGTAATCCCAGCAGTTTGGGAGGCTGAGGTGGGTGGATCACCTGAGGTCAGGAGTTCCAGACCAGCCTGGCCTACATGGCGCAACCCCATCTCTACTAAAAACACAAAAATTAGCCAGGCGTAGGCCGAGCACGGTGGCTCATGCCTGTAATCCCAGCACTTTGGGAGGCCAAGGCGGGTGGATCACCTGAGGTCGGGAGTTCGAGACCAACCTGACCAACATGGGGAAACCCCGTTTCTACTAAAACAAAAAAAACAAAAACAAAACAAAACAAAATTAGCTGGGTGTGGTGGCACGTGCCTGTGATCCCAGCTACTGGGGAGGCTGAGGCAGGAGAATCACTTGAACCCGGGACGTGCAGGTTGCAGTGAGCTGAGATCGTGCCATTGTACTCCAGCCTGGGCAACAAGAGTGAAACTCCGTCTCAAAAAAAAAAAAAAAAAAAAGAAAAGAAAAATTAGCCAGGCACGGTGGCATGCGCCTGTAATCACAGCTATCCTGGACGCTGAGGCTGGAAAATCACTCGAACCCAGGAGGTCGAGGCTGCAGTGAGCCGAGATAGCAACTTTGCACTCCAGCCTGGCAACAGGTGGAGACTCCATCTCAAAAAGAAAAACAATAACAACAACGAAAAATAACAACAACAAAAATCCCAGATTATACGAATAGATCTATAAGAAGTAAAGAGATTGAATTAATCAACTGGGCATGGTGGTTCATGCCTGTAATCCCCAAACTTCAGAAGGCTGAGGTGGGCAGATCACCTGAGGTAGGAGTTCGAGACCAGCCTGGCCAACATGGCGAAACCCTGTCTCTTCTAAAATACAAAAATTAGCCAGGCATGGTGGTGTGTGCCTGCAGTCCTAGCTACTTGGGAGGCTGAGGCAGGAGGGCCACTTGAATCCAGGAGGTGGAAGTTGCAATGAACCGAGATTGCACCACTGCACTCCAGCCTGGGTGACAGAGTGAGACTGTCTCAAAAAAAAAAAAAAA
>NC_037669.1:92467199-92470806 GCF_003255815.1 Theropithecus gelada
AAAAAAAAAAAAAAAAAAAAGAAAGAAAAGAAAAGGACTATCTGCAGCTGACTGTGGCCATCATATTAGTACGTATTTAGACTTGATTAGATTTATTATTTTTTGGATAAGGTCTGCCTTTGTCACCCAAGCTGGAGTGCAGTGGCGCTATCATGGCTCACTGTAGGCTGGAGCTCCCAGGCTCAAGCAGTTCTCCCAAGTATCTGGGACCACAGGTATCTGCCACCACACCTGGCAGCTAATTTTTGTATTTTTTGTAGAGATGGGATTTCGCTATGATGCCCATGTTGGTCTGGAGCTCCTGGGCTCAAAGGATCCACCCACCTCAACCTCCATAAGTGCTGGGATTACAAACATAAGCTGTAGCGCACGGCCAAGAGTGACTTTTTTTGTTTTTTGATGCAAAGTCTTGCTCTGTCACCCAGGCTGGAATGCAATGGCACGATCTCAGCTCACTGCAGCCTCTGCCTCCCGGATTCAAGCAATTCTCCAGCCTCAGTTTCCCAAGTAGCTGGAATTACAGGTGCCCGCCACCATGCTGGCTAATTTTTGTATTTTTATTTTTTGAGACGGATTCTCACTCTGTCTTCTAGGCTGGAATCCAGTGGCATGATCTCGACTCACTGCAACCTCCGTCTCCTGGGTTCAAGTGATTCTCCTGCCTCAGCCTCCCAAGTAGCTGGGATTATAGACATGCACCACTATGCCTGGCTAATTTTTGTATTTTTAGTAAAGATGGGTTTTCACCATTTTGGCCATGCTGGTCTCAAACTCCTGACCTCGTGATCTGCCCTCAGCCTCCCAAAGTGTTGAGATTACCGGTGTAAGCCACCATGCCCAGCTAATTTTTGTATTTTTAGAGATGGGGTTTCACCATGTGGGCCAGGCTGGTCTTGAACTCCTGACCTCAAGGGAACCACCCACCTCGGCCTCCCAAAGTGTTGGAATTACAGGAGTGAGCCACTGCGCCCAGCCAAGAGTGACATTTTTATCTTTCCTAATCTTCTATCATCCCTTCTCAAATAATTCAGTCCTAAAGTCATTCGATTGGAGAGAGCAAGGCATGTCTAAGCATATTTAGGGTGTACTAGCATGGGATGTTGGGAAGGCTGGTTGGAGAGTAGCTACATAGGAGGGTAACTCAGCATGGAGACTGGGTATATCTGGAGAACTAAGAAAACAAATAAACATATTGAGAATAATGGCAGCCAAATCACTCAGTGTGAGAGAAAAATTTACAAATATGCATTTAGTCAAGTTTGGAACGGTTTGAGTTTGTGTGACAAAAATAAGTGGAAAGTTTGATGAGGAAATGAATTATTTATATACTTTTTTTTTGAGTGGGAGTTTTGCTCTGTTGCCCAGGCTGGAGTGTAGTGGCCTGATCTTGGCTCACTGCAGCCTCTGCCTCCTGAGTTCAAGTGATTCTTCGATTCTCCTGTCTCAGCCTCCCAAGTAGCTGGGATTACAGGTGCATGCCACCGTGCCCAGGTAATTTTTATACATATATTTTTTTGAGATGGAGTCTTGCTCTGTTGCCCAGGCTGGAGTGCAGTGGCACAATTTCAGCTCACTGCAACCTCCACCTCCCAGGTTCAAGCAACTCTTCCTGCCTCACCCTACCGAGTAGCTGGGATTACAGGTGCCCGTCACCATGCCTGGCTAATTTTTTTGTATTTTTTAGTAGAGATGGGGTTTCGTCACGTTGGCCAGGCTGGTCTTGAACTCCTGACCTTGGGTGATCAGCCCGCCTCGGCCTCCCAAAATGTGGGATTACAGGCGTGAGCCACTGCTCCTGGCCTAATTTTTGTATTTTTGTAGAGACAGGGTTTTACCATGTTGGTCAGGCTGGTCTCAAACTCCTGACCTCAGGTGATCAACCTGCCTCGGCCTCTCAAAGTGCTGGGATTACAGGCACGAGCCACAGTGCCTGGCCACTTCTTCTTTTTTTTTAAAAAAAAATATACTTTTTTTTTTTGAGATGGAGTTTTTGCTCTTTCTTGGCCAGGCTGGAGTGCAATGGTGCGATCTCACCTCACCACAACCTCCACCTTCTGGGTTCCAGCCATTCTCCTGCCTCAGCCTCCGAGTAGCTGCGATTACAGGCATGTACCACCACACCTGGCTAATTTTGTATTTTTATTTTTTTTTTTATTTATTTTTTTTTTTTGAGACGGAGTCTGGCTCTGTCGCCCAGGCTGGAGTGCAGTGGCCGGATCTCAGCTCACTGCAAACTCCGCCTCCCGGGTTCACGCCATTCTCCTGCCTCAGCCTCCCGAGTAGCTGGGACTACAGGCGCCCGCCACCTCGCCCGGCTAGTTTTTTTTTGTATTTTTTAGTAGAGACGGGGTTTCACCGGGTTAGCCAGGATGGTCTCGATCTCCTGACCTTGTGATCCGCCCGTCTCGGCCTCCCAAAGTGCTGGGATTACAGGCTTGAGCCACCGCGCCCGGCTAATTTTGTATTTTTAGTAGAGACGGGATTTCTCCATGTTGGTCAGGCTAGTCTTGAACTCCTGACCTCAATTAATCTGCCTGCCACAGCCTCCCAAAATGCTGGGATTACAGGCATGGGCCACCACACCAGGCCTTAATATACTTTCAAAACACCTCCACAAAGGGATCAATTGAGCCTAGGAAGTGGAGGCTGCAGTGAACCATGATCACACCACTGCACTCCAGCTTGGGTGACAAAGCAAGACTTTATCTCGAAAAACCCCCCAAAAGCAAAAAAAACAAATACCTCCATAGAAAATAGTGATTAATTACAAAGGCAAAAAGAATAACTTCACAGTAGAGAAACTTCAATGATACTTTGTCATCAATGTAACAGGAGAAATGAAATTATGCATCACCTGATAGAATGCAATGCAAAGAACACAAAGAAGAAACATCAAACTCAAATTGAGGGTCATTCTACTAAATAAAAGCCTTGTAATCTTCATAGGTATCAATGTTGTTAAGGTTTAAGGACTAAGGAACTGTTCCGTATTGAAGGAAACGAAACTTTATTGAATGCAAAGTGTGATTTTGAACTGGAAACTTTTGCTATAAAGGACCTCACGGTTCAATAGGAAAAACCTGAATGAGGTCTGGGGCTGGCATCAGTGTTAATTTCCCAGTATAAATGATTGTACTGTGATTATGTAAGAGAATATACAGACTATACTTGTCTGTAGAAAATACACTTTAAAATTTTTGATAGTTATGGGCATTATGTCAGCAACTTATTCTCAGATGATTCAGGAAAAGTTCTTTGTATTATATTTGCAACTTTTCTGTTAAATCTGAGAAAGTTTGAAAATAAAAACTTATGGCCGGGCGCGGTGGCTCAAGCCTGTAATCCCAGCACTTTGGGAGGCCGAGACGGGCGGATCACGAGGTCAGGAGATCGAGACCATCCTGGCTAACATGGTGAAACCCCGTCTCTACTAAAAATACAAAAAAATTAGCCGGGCGAGGTGGCGGGCGCCTGTAGTCCCAGCTACTCGGGAGGCTGAGGCAGGAGAATGGCCGGAACCCGGGAGGCGGAGCTTGCAGTGAGCCGAGATCCGGCCACTACACTCCAGCCTTGGTGACAGAGCGAGACTCCGTCTCAAAAAAAAAAA
>NC_037669.1:92470906-92483015 GCF_003255815.1 Theropithecus gelada
AAAAAAAAAAAAAAAAAAAAAAAAGAAAATAAAAACTTTTTTTTTTTGGAGATGGAGTCTCGCTCTGTCGCCCAGGCTGGAGTGCAGCGGCTCAATCTCGGCTCATTGCAATCTCCACCTCCTGGGTTCAAGCGATTCTCCTGCCTCAGCCTCCCGAGTAGCTGGGATTGCAGGCATGCACCACCACGCATGGCTAATTTTTGTAGTTTTAGTAGAGACGGGGTTTCACTATGTTGGCCAGGCTGGTCTCGAACTCCTGACCTCGTGATCAGCCCACCTTGGCCTCCCAAAGTGTTGGGATTACAGGCGTGAGCCATCTCGCCTGGCCCTCCTGATCACATTCTATTCATTTTTTTTATTTAATATATTTTACTGTCCGTGACACAGCCCTCAGGAGATCCTGAAAACGTACATACCCTCATTTTTAAAAGGTCTCAAAACCTTATCAGCAGTTAATCACTTTCTCATAAGCAATTAGTTACTTGCTTCTCTGAGATCATATAGCATTATGTTCACAACTCCATTATGGCCAGTCGTACTTTTTGAAACAGGGTTTTGCTCTGTCGCCCAGGCTGGTGTCGTGAGTGGCGCGATTATAGCTCACTGCAGCCTCCATCTCCCCAGCTCAAGCGATCCTCCCACCTCAGCCCTCCAAGGAGGCTAGGAGCACAGGCTTGCAACACAATGCCCGGCTGCTTTTTGTATTTTTTTGGAGAGACGGGGACGGGCGTGGCGGTCTAGAGCTCCTGAGGTCAGTCGATCGTTCCGCCTCAGCCTCCCAAAGTGCTCCGCGCCCGGCCAATCATACCTTGATAATTTAAAAATTTTCGGCTTTTATATGGGCCATTCATTAATTCATCAAGTATTCACTGTGCATTATTCATTGTCTCAGGTGTTCAGGATACACCTGTGAACAAGTTAAGATTAGGTTCTCATGTAATTTATGTGGAAAGTAAATGAGAAACTAAAAACACCGGGTCATGGTAAGCGCTACACAGAAAGTGTATGGGTGTGAACAGTTCAAGATTGTAAGATATGACAACGGCTTTCTGAAGTCCTTTGAACCAGTGAATCTGAACGCGTCTCGTAAGTGAAAATCAGAAGGGAAGACCCGCTGAGGTCTCCGAAACAGCCGATGCAAGGGCCCGTGGGGCAGGAATGAGCCGCTGTGGCTGGACCCCTGAGGGAGTGGAAGGTCTGTGAAGCCGAAAAGCCTTGGCGTGGGCGTCCCAGATGGCTGTTCCCAAATGCCGCCGGGCCGCTGGGGGTGGAGGGTCTAAGGGAAAGCCGGGCCCGGCGCACTCGATACCCTAGACAGGCTTTCCCCTCGGCACTTCTCGCACCAGACCTTTTCCCTTCAGCGGAGGCAGGCTATGACACAGAATCAACCTGCGGTTGTTAACCGCATAACGATTCGACGTCGCTAGCGAGGGAAAAGCATGGCTCAAAAACCGGCACTCACTAGGGGAGAACGGAGCCTACAGAGGCTGGCGGAAGAGGCGGCTGGACGTGCTAGTCCAAGGCGCGCCCGCACGAGTGCTGCGCATGCGTATGCGCGGGCTCGCGTCGGATACGGCGCCAGTCCCGAGAGGGGGCGGGGCCGGGCGTCCGCACCGGAAGGGGGTTGGCTGGGCGGGGCCGGGAAGCGGCAGTGGCGGCTACGCGCGCGCGGGCGCGCGCGGGAACGAACGGGAAACACCGCGAGGGCCGGGGTGGGCCAGGCTGTGGGGACGACGGGCTGCGACGATGGCCGCAGCGGCTGGCGGCGGCGGGCCTGGGGCAGCGGTAGGCGCCACGGGCTCGGGGGCCGCGGCGGTAGCCGCAGGCCTAGCCGTTTATCGGCGGAAGGATGGGGGTCCGGCCACCAAGTTTTGGGAGAGCCCGGAGACGGTGTCCCAGCTGGATTCGGTGCGGGTCTGGCTGGGCAAGCACTACAAGAAGGTGGGTTCGCGCGCCCATGGGGGCCGGGAGACCACGCGACTGGGGCCGGAGGCGGCAGCTGGCCTCGCGGGCCTCGGGCCTCCCCTCCCCCCCGCACGCCACGAGGGACAACAAAGGCAGGCGCAGGGCCCGCCACGCCCCCGCCGTCCGCTCTGGGCGCCCGCGCGCCGGTGGCCTGACGGGTCAGGCGCTTGTTCTTCTGAGCCCACGCACCCCTGGCGAAAGCCCCTGCTCAGTCTCGTGTGCCAGAGCAGGTCGAGCTCAGCCACTAGGCGAGTGTGACTCTCTCTCTTTTGTCAGCTGCCTTAGGTGTATGAACAATGATCCCTAAAGACCGAGCAAGCGTGGTAAAAGCAGCTTCAAGTTTTGTTTAGAGAGTATTCAAAGTCTCGAGGGGGTTTGCTACCTGTTGTTGATTTGCTAAACGACTGGGATGATTGTATTCGTTAATTACTAACAGGTAATATGAATTCTAGGATGGATAAGAACTATTAACGACGGTTTCTACCTCATTGTGCTTCTGGTTCTGTGTGGCGTGAGAGTTAATGTTCACTTGTACGTAAAGTGTTCTTCAGGGAGGCCCTTCCGAGAACCCAGTTTTTATTAGAGCACTTTTCTTATGTCACTTTTATTTTCTTCGTAGTGTTTACCACATTTTGAAATTATTCATTTACTTATTTATCCTACCTTTGGAATGGAAGTTCCGCCGAGTCAGTAGTTTTCAAAGTTTTGACTTAATCCCTTGTTTATAACATTTTTTTTTTTCCTCCAACTTCCCCTTTGTGTAAATATTCCGGAGAACTCCCTTAAAGGGTGTAATGAAGCAGGTAGCCAAAAAGGCTCCCCAGCCTCTGAAGTTTTCCTATCACCCTCTTTAATTCTGTACTTTCTCCTATTGAGGATCATAGCACTGAAGAAAGGGCTTTGTTCACTACAGTGTATCCGGGAACGTGGCTGATACTTAGTGCCTTACGCTTAGTAGCTGCTTAGTAAATATTTGTTGAATGAATGAAAAGATAAACTAGGAACCTATTTATTTGGCCTCTACAGCTCAGTGAAGCCTGTCAATGTTTGGCAGTTATTAGGCATGGGCAGGGATCTTGGGTTCCTTTGGCATTACACGTGGTACATTCGGAAATGACCATTTCTGGCCGGGCGCGGTTTGGGAGGCCGAGGCGGGTGGATCACCTGAGGTGAGGAGTTCGAGACCAGCCTGACCAACATGGTGAAGCCCCGTCTTTCCAAAAAATACAAAATTAGTCGGGTGTGGCAGCACACGCCTGTAATCCCAGCTACTCGGGAGGCTGGGGCAGGAGAATAGCTTGAACCTAGGAGGCAGAGGCTGCAGTGAGCCGAGACCGCACCATTACACTCCAAGCCTGGGTAATAGAGTAAGACTCTGTCTCAAAAAACAAAAACAAACAAAAAACAAAACCCAGAAATGACCATTTCTTTCTTTCTTTTTTATTTTTGAAGGTCAGCTGGGAAAAATTACATTTCTTGTCTGAAGTTTGAGGAAGTGAGAGACAGTAATATTTTTAGGTGCTTGGACCCCCCCCCGCCGAAATTACATTTAGACTCTAGATTTTTAGTAATATTGCCCTTTCTTACACAGTGATAAATTGGTTACTTTTTATTTTATTTTATTTTATTTTTGAGACGGAGTCTCGGTCTGTCGCCCAGGCTCGAGTGCAGTGGCGCGATCTCCGCTAACTGCAAGCTCCACCGCCTCCTGAGTTCACGCCATTCTCCTGCCTCAGCCTCCCTAGAAGCTGGGATTACAGGCGCCCACCACCACGCCTGGCTAATTTTTTTGTATTTTTAGTAGAGACGAAGTTTCACCGTGTTCGCCAGGATGGTCTCGATCTCCTGACCTCGTGATCCGCCCGCCTCGGCCTCCCAAAGTGCTGAGATTACAGGCGTGAGCCACCGCGCTTTTTAAACGTAGGTAATAGAGCTTCCAGAAGTGGCTAGTGGAATTGAATATGTTATGAAAATATTGGTTAATTCTTTCTTATTACATTCCTTTTAGCCAATGCTTTGGGTCTTAAATTCAGTGAAGCTTTAACAAAGAAAAATAATCTAGAGACATTCCTTTGAATATCAAGGAAGAGAGTAGAAAAAGGCAAATTTCAGTAATTTCTACCTCTCCACACTGTTCAGTGTGCATCAGTTTGGGACCAACTACAAGAAGCTTTAGGCGTGGATAATCCTTCAGATATTTGTTTGGGTGGGTAGGGAAGTGGCTACAAAGCAGTTTGAAGAATTGCCCAGTAGTATTGAAACCACTAGGGTAATGTTGATTCACTATCCCTGAGACTTTATAGACAAAGTTGTCTTTGACTTCTCAGGACTTTGTAAAGCCAGAGTGTATTTCTACGGTCTACTGAGATTGAGAATCATATATGCCCTAGGCCTGACAGCCAGAATCTTTTCAGTCTCTGGGTGTTAGTGTCGAAGTGGTGAAAATATTATCAGAAGGTTCTTTGCTTCTTTTCTACACAATGCATTTCTATTTGTGTACACATTGGTTTTAACTAACCGTTTCTAGTGCATGTAATACTGCATTTTCAGAGCAGACAACAGTTTCAGTCTCAGTAAACATGATTTTGCTAGTGTCGTTTTTTATTTTTATTTTTATTTTTTATTTTTATTTTATTTATTTATTTTTTGAGATGGAGTCTCGCTGTGTCGCCCAGGCTGGAGTGCAGTGGCGCGATCTGGGCTCACTGCAAGCTCTGCCTCCTGGGTTCACGCCATTTTCCTGCCTCAGCCTCCCGAGTAGCTGGGACTACAGGCGCCCACCACCTCACCTGGCTAGTTTTTTGTATTTTTATTTTTATTTTTTTTGAGACAGAGTCTCGCTCTGCCACCCAGGCTGGAGTACAGTGGCCGGATCTCAGCTCACTGCAAGCTCCGCCTCCCGGGTTCATGCCATTCTCCTGCCTCAGCCTCCCGAGTAGCTGGGACTACAGGCGCCTGCCACCTTGCCCGGCTAGTTTTTTGTATTTTTTAGTAGAGACAGGGTTTCACCGGGTTAGCCAGGATGGTCTCGATCTCCTGACCTCATGATTCGCCCGTCTCGGCCTCCCAAAGTGCTGGGATTACAGGCTTGAGCCACCGCACCTGGCCTATTTATTTTTATTTTACTTTATTTTTTTGAGACAGGGTCTTTCTCTGTTGCCCAGGCTGCAGTACAGTGGTGTGGTCATAGCTCACTGCAACCTCAAACTCTTGGATTCAGCTCATGCGTTCAGTGAACAACTGAGCATTTACCATGTGCCAGGTACTTAAAGTATAACTCACTTAAAATCCTCACAGCAGTCCTAAATGATAGATATTATTTATCTTCTTTTTCAAATGAAAGATACCTGAGACTTCATTTAGGAACTTTTCTTTTTTTTTGAGACAGGGTCTCGCTTTGTTGCCCAGGCTAGAGTGCAATGGTGCGATCATAGCACACTGCAGCCTCAACCTCCTGGGCTTAGGTGATTTCCCACCTCAACCTCGTGAGTAGCTGGGACTGTAGGCATGAACCACCACACCTGATTAATTTTTTGTATTATCAGTAGAGGCAGGGTTTTGCAATGTTTCCAGGCTGGTCTCGAACTCCTGTGCTCTCTGCCTGCCTCAGCCTCCCAAAGTGCAGGGCTTACAGGTGTGAGCCACCACACTTGGCCCACACTGACTCTTATTTGAAATATTTTGAGACTAATATATTTTTCTTTTCTTAAATAGAATATGATAGACTTTTTTTGATCAAAAGATTAATTGGGCCAGCTGCAGTGGCTCAGGTCTGTAATCCCAGCACTTGGGAATTCCAGGTGGGACGTTCATTTGAGCCCAGGAGTTGGAGACCAGCTTGGGTAACATGATGAGACACTCTCAAAAAAAAAAAAAAAGACAAAAAAAACCCACCAATTGTGGTGGCATGCATGTGTAGTCCCAGCTACTTGGCTGAGGAAGGGTCCTTGGAGGATCATTTGAGCCTAGGAGGTTGAGAATGCCGTGAACTGTGTTGGCGCCATTGCTCTCCAGCCTGGGCAACAGAGCAAGACCTTATCTCAAAAAAAAAAAAACAAAAAAAACCAAAAAACCCAACAGATTGTTTATGACATCAAAATTAAAATTTATTAATTAGGAGTCAGTGGGTTTTTTGTTTTTTTTTTTCTTTTTTGAGATGGAGTCTCGCTCTTTTGCCCAGGCTGGAGTGCAGTGGTGCGATCTCGGCCTCCCATGTTCAAGTGATTCTCCTACCCCAGTCTGCTGAGTAGCTGGGATTACAGGCACCCACCACCATGCTCTGCTAATTTTTTTCATTTTTAGTAGAGCTGGGGTTTCACCATGGTGGTCAGGCTGGGCTTGAACTCCTGACCTCAGGTGATTCGCCAGCCTCTGCCTCCCAAAGTACTGGGATTACAGGCGTGAGCCACTGTGCCTTGCCTACATGCATTTTCATGTTTGGTAATTCGGTGGGATGATTTGGGAAAAAAAAAATCTAATCAGAATTAAATATTTTATAGTTTATTAAAAATTGGACTCAGAATGGGCACTGTGACTCAATGCCTGTAATCCCAGCACTTTGGGAGACCGAGGCTGGTGGATCACCTGAGTTCAGGAGTTCGAGACCAGCCTGGCCAACGTGGTGAAACTTCTCTACTAAAAATATAAAAATTGGCTGGGTGTGGTGGCGCACGACTGTAGTCCCAGTTACTCAGGAGACTGACGCAGGAGAATCACTCGAACCTGGGAGGCAGAGGTTATAGCGAGCTGAGATCCGGCCACTGCACTCCAGTCTAGGTGACAGACCAAGACTCTGTATCAAAAAAAATAAATACATAAATAGAGACAGGGTCTTACCGTGTTGCCCAGACTGGTCTCAAATTTCTGGACTCAAGTAGTCCTCTAACATTGGCCTGCCAAAGTGCAGGGATTACAGGCGTGAGCCACTGCAGCTGGCCTATATTCACTATAGTTATTAAAGATATAGGCCGGGCATGGTGGCTCATGCCTGTAATCCCAGCTGCCCAGGAGACTGAGGCAGGAGAATCGCTGGAACCCGGTGGGCAGAGGCTGAAGTGAGCTGAGATTATGCCACTGTACTCCAGCCTAGGTGACAGACCAAGACTCTGTCTCAAAAAAAATAAATTTTTTTTTTTTTTTTTTGAGACGGAGTCTCGCTGTGCTCCCAGGCTGGAGTGCAGTGGCGTGATCTCGGCTCACTGCAAGCTCCGCCTCCCAGGTTCACGCCATTCTCCCGCCTCAGCCTCCCGTGTAGCTGAGACTACAGGCGCCCGCCACCACACCCGGCTAGTTTTTTGTATTTTTTTAGTAGAGACGGGGTTTCACCATGTTAGCCAGGATAGTCTCGATCTCCTGACCTCGTGATCCACCCGCCTCGGCCTCCCAAAGTGCTGGGATTACAGGCTTGAGCCACCGCGCCCGGCCAAAAAAAATAAATATTTACCTGAGGCCAGGTGTGGTGGCTCACGCCTGTAATCCCAGCACTTTGGGAGATCAAGGTGGGCGGATCATCTGAGGTTGGGAGTTCGAGACCAGCCTGGCCAGCATGGAGAAACCCCATCTCTACTAAAAACACAAAAATTAGCCAGACATGTTGGCGCATGCCTGTAATCCCAGGTACTTGGGAGGCTGAGGCAGGAGAATTGCTTGAACCTGGAAGGCAGAGGTTGTGGTGAGCCGCGCCATTGCACTTCAGCCTGGGCAACAAGATCGAAACTGGGTTTCAAAAAATATATATATATATGTATATACACACACATACACACACACACACGTACATGTTTACATGTATGTTTACATGTATATGTATATTTACCTGAAAAGTTGATTTGGTTCCATCTGAACAGCCTTTTTCACGGACATTGTCTTTTTCAGCTATAGAGTTTGGCATTGTTAGTTATCTGAAAAATAAAGATTGTAGTTACTATTTTTGAGACAGAGTCTCACTTTGTCACCCAGGCTGGAGTACAGTGGCACACTCTTGGCTTGCTGCAACCTCTGCCTCCTGGGTTCAAGCGATTTTCCAGCCTCAGCCTACTGAGTAGCTGGAATTACAGGTGTGTGGCACTCTGCCTGGTTAGTTTTTGTATTTTTTTAAGTAGAAATGGAGTTTGGCTGTGTTGGCCAGGCTCATCTCAAACTCCTGACCTCAAGTGATCCATCCTCCTCGGCCTTCGAAAGTTCTGGGATTATGGGTGTGATCCACTGTGCACGATCAGTCATTATTTTTTTATGTTGCTTTACCTTATACAAAAAAAGTGCAGTACATTATATGACTCCTTTAGGAAACCTGTGCTTATTAAAGATTATGAAGTTATCTTGTGGATATGTACAATGTATTTTGTCAGTTTTGTAAGATATACTTGAAGCATTTTTTTTTTCCCTTTTTTGAGACGGAGTCTTGCTCTGTCACCCAGGCTTGAGTGCAGTGGCGCGCTTTCGGCTCACTGTAACCTCTGCCTCCTGAGTTCAAGCCATTCTCCTGCCTCAGCCTCCCAAGCAGCTGGGATTATAGGCATGCAGCACCATGCCCGGATAATTTTTGTATTTTTAGTAGAGACGGGGTTTCACTATGTTGTTGAGGCTGGTCTTGAATTCCTGAGCTCAAGTGATCTGTCCACCTTGGCCTCCTAAAGTGCTGGGATTATAGGCGTGAGTGACTGCATCTGGCCACAGTTTTAATTTTTAATTTTTTTGGGTACATAGCAGGTCTATCTCGAAGTTTATTCTTTTATTATTATTATTATTATTATTATTTTTTTTTTTTTTTCTTGAGACTGAGTCTGGCTCTGTCGCCCAGGCTGGAGTACAGTGGCCGGATCTCAGCTCACTGCAAGCTCCGCCTCCCGGGTTTACGCCATTCTCCTGCCTCAGCCTCCGGAGTAGCTGGGACCACAGGCGCCCGCCACCTCGCCCGGCTAGTTTTTTGTATTTTTTAGTAGAGACGGGGTTTCACCGTGTTAGCCAGGATGGTCTCGATCTCCTGACCTTGTGATCCGCCCGTCTCAGCCTCCCAAAGTGCTGGGATTACAGGCTTGAGCCACCGCGCCCGGCTATTCTTTTATTTATTTATTTTTTTGAGACTGAGTCTCGCTCTGTCGCCCAGACTGGAGGGCAGTGGCGCGATCGCGATCTCAGTTCACTACAACCTCTGCCTCCTGGGTTCAAGCGATTCTCCTCCCTCAGCCTCCCAAGTAGCTGGGACTACAGGTGCCTGCCACCACACCCGGCTAATTTTTTATATTTTTAGTAGAGATGGGGTTTCACTGTGTTAGCCAGGTTGGTCTCGATCTCCTGACCTCATGATCCACCCACCTCTGCCTCCCAAAGTGCTGGGATTATAGGCGTGAGCCACTGTGTCCAGCTTTGAAGTTTATTCTTTTCTTTTCTTTTTTTTTAAAGGTGGAGTCTCGCTCTGTCACCCAGGCTGGAGTGCAGTGGCGCGATCTCTCTGCAAGCTCGGTTCACTGCAAGCTCCGCCTCCTGGGTTCACGCCATTCTCCTGCCTCAGCCTCCCGAGTAGCTGGGACTACAGGCACGTGCCACCACGCCTGGCTATTTTTTTGTATTTTTAGTAGAGATGGAGTTTCACCATGTTAGCCAGGATGATCTCGATCTCCTGACCTTGTGATCTGCCCACCTCGGCCTCCCAAATGCTGGGATTACAAGCGTGAGCCACCGCGCCCAGCCCGAAGTTTATTCTTAAGTAAAAATTAGGCTGGGCGTGGTGGCTCACACCTGTAATCATAGTGAGAGGCCAGGGCTGGCAGATTGCTTGTGTCCAGGAGTTTGAGACCACCCTGGGCAACCTGGTGAAACCCTGTCACTACCAAAAAAAAGCCCCCAAAATTAACCAGGCATGGTGGTGCATGTGTGTAGTCCCAGCGACCCGGGAGGCTAAGGTGAGAGGATCCCCTGAGCCCTAGGAGGTTAAGGTTGCAGCGAGCCATGATCATGCCACTGCATGCCATCCTGGGTGACTAGGAGTGAGACTCTTAAAAAAAAAGATACAATTGAGTACATATGGACACAAAGAAGGAAACAAAAGACACCAAGACACCAGGGCTGGCTTTAGAGAGAGGGTAGCAGGAGAGAGAGGATCAAAAAACTACCTATTGATTACTGTGCCTATTACCTGGGTGACAAAATAACCTTAACACCAAATCCCCAAAACATGCAATTACCTACATAACCTGCACATGTATCCTTGAACCTCAAATAACAGGTAAAAAAAATACTGTGTTGAGTATCACTAATTATTTAGCAAATTGAATCTTATTATCGTTTTTTTTTTTGAGACGAGTCTTGCTTTGTTGCCCAGGCTGGAGTGCAGTGGCGTGATCTCAGCTCACTGCAACCTCTGTCTCCTGGGTTCAAGTGATTCTCCTGCCTCAGCTTCCTTAACAGCTGGGATTACAGGTGTGTGCCACTACACTCGGCTGTTTTTTGTATTTTTAGTAGAGATGGGGTTTCACCATGTTGGCCAGTCTGGTCTCAAACTCCTGACCTCAGGTGATCCTCCTGCCTCAACCTCCCAAAGTGTCGGGATTACAGGTGTGAGCCACCATGCCCGGCCCAAATGGAATATTATTTATGTATTTTTTTGAGTTGGAATCTCACTCTGCCACCCAGGCTGGAGTGCAGCGGCGTGATCTTGGCTCACTGCAACCTCTGCCTCCCAGGTTCAAGTGATTCTCCTGCCTCAGCCTCCCGAGTAGCTGGGATTACAGGTGCCCGCCATCACACCCGACTAATTTTTTGTATTTTTAGTAGAGACGGAGTTTCACTGCATTAGCCAGGATGGTGTCGACCTCCTGACCTTGTGATCCACCCGCCTTGTTCTCACAAAGTGCTGGGATTACAGGCGTGAGCCACCATGCCCGGCCCTTGAATGTTATCTATTAAAATTTTACTATGTTGAGTAAATTGGAGAAAAAGTGATTGGAAATTTTCACTTGAAAGTATATGGGCCAGGTGCAGTACTTTATGTCTCTAGCGTTTGGCCTCCCAGTGCTTTTTGAGAGGCCAAAGTGAGAGAATCACTTGAACCCAGGAGTTCTAGACTAGCCCGGAGAAGTTGGTGAAAACTGTTCTCTACAGAAAATTAAAAAATTAGCCAGATGTGTTGGCACGCCTCTGTAGTCCTAGTTCTCTGGGAGGTCGAGGAGGATCACTTGAGCCCAGGAGATAGAGGCTGCAGTGGCTGTCATCACACCACTGTGGTCCATCCTAGGAGACAGCAAGAAACCACTGTCTTGAAAAAAAAAAAAAGTATATGGTTCTTCAAAAACCAGGCTTGCCAGTTTTTGTTGCAAATTATCAATATAGTATAAGGAAAGGGAAAGTATTATATAGTTTTTAAAGTTTTTAAAATTGGCCGGATATGGTGGCTCACACCTGTAATCCCAGCGCTTTGGGAGGCTGAGGCGGGTGGATCACGAGGTCAGGAGATTGAGAACATCCTAGATAACACGGTGAAACCCCATCTCTACTGAAATACTGAAAATACAAAAAATTAGCCAGGCGTGGTGGTGAGCGCCTGTAGTCCCAGCTACTTGGGACTACACTACCCATCTCCACTAAAAAAAAAAAAAAAAATACAAAAATCAGCTGGGTGTGGTGACACACACCTGTCCCCAGCTACTTGGGAGGCTGAGGAAGGAGAATGGCGTGAACCCAGAAGGCGGAGCTTGCACTGAGTGGAGATCGCACCACTGCACTCCAGCCTGGGCGACAGAGTGAGACTCCATCTCAAAAAAAAAAAAAGAAAAAAAGTTTTTAAAATTAATTATTTGAGACGGAGTCTAACTCTGTCACCCAGGCTGGAGTGCAGTGATGTGATCTCGATTCACTGCACCCTCCACCTCCCAGGTTCAAGCGATTCTCCTGCCTCAGCCTCCCAAGTAGCTGGGGACAGGTGTGTTGTCACCACACCCAGCTAATTTTTTTTTTTTTTTTTTTGAGACGGAGTCTCGCGCTGTGTCACCCAGGCTGGAGTGCAGTGGCGCGATCTCGGCTCACTGCAAGCTCCGCCTCCCAGGTTCACGCCATTCTCCTGCCTCAGCCTCCGAGTAGCTGGGACTACAGGCGCCCGCCACCACGCCCGGCTAGTTTTTTGTATTTTTTTTTTTTTTTTTTTTTCACC
>NC_037669.1:92483406-92484885 GCF_003255815.1 Theropithecus gelada
GGTTCACGCCATTCTCCTGCCTCAGCCTCCCGAGTAGCTGGGACTACAGGCGCCCGCCACCGCGCCCGGCTAATTTTTTTTTGTATTTTAGTAGAGACGGGGTTTCACCGTGTTAGCCAGGATGGTCTCGATCTCCTGACCTCGTGATCCGCCCGTCTCGGCCTCCCAAAGTGCTGGGATTACAGGCTTGAGCCACCGCGCCCGGCCTAATTTTTGTATTTTTTTTTTTTTAGTGGAGCTGGGGTTTCATCATTTCAGGCTGAGTGATAGAAGACGACCCCATCTCAGAAAAATAAATAAATAAATAAATGATTGCCCTTTTAGATGCTGTAAGTTTCAATGGTAGCAGAAATTGTGTGCCCTTTGTCCTATGCATAGTAATTGTAGACTTTGCAGCTGATATAATTTTGACCATACACCACTCATCTAAAAAATATTTATTGTAATGGAGACATACCACATTAACCTTGAAATGTCGGGTGGTAGTTTGAAAGTTTGCTCCAGCAAAAAAAAAAAAAAAAGAAATTCTCTTGTCCAACTGAAAGGCGAGTGTAGATGTTTTTCTTGCTCGGAATTGGAGATTTAAAAATACTTTTTGAGGCCAGGCGTGGTGGCTCATACCTGTACTCCTAGCACTTTGGGTGGCCAAGGCGGGCGGATCATGAGGTCAGAAGTTCAAGACCAGCCTGGCTATCATAGTGAAACCCCGTGTCTACTAAAAATACAAAAAAAAATCAGCCGGACATGGTGGTGTGCCCTTGTAGTCCTAGCTGCTAGGGAGGCTGAGGTAGGAGAATTGCTTGAACCCTGGAAGCGGAGGTTGCAGTGAGCTGAGATGGTGCCGCTGCACTCCAGCCTGGGTGAAAGAGCAAGACTATCTCAATAAAAAAGAAAAAAAAATTTTTTTTGAGTGTATTGGTTACTCAGTGATATTGAACATTTAATTGCCAAATAAAACTTTTACATTTAACTCACTAATTTATGCTTTTCTTGTTGTGTTACCCATTGTTTTTCCTTGCTGTGAAGCTTCCTAGCTGATGTGTCTACTACTGGTTTGGGCTTTTGACATTCTTTACATTAATATGGATAACATTTTACTTTCATTCTTTTGGTAAAAAACACAGGAGATTTACCTTCGTGAGATCGAGGCGGGCAGGTCACCTGAGGTCAGGAGTTCGAGGCTAGCCTGTCCAACGTGGTGAAACCCTGTCTCTACTAAAAATACGAAAGTAGCTATGTATAGTGGCTCATGTCTGTAATCCCAGCTACTTGGGAGACTGAGGCAGGAGAATCGATTGAACCTGAGGGCAGAGGTTGCAGTGAGCCGAGATCGCACCACTGCACTCCAGCCTGGGTGACAAGAAAGAAACTCTGTCTCAAAGAAAAGAAAAAAAAAGAAAATTAACCATCTTAACCATTTTTAAATGCACACACGTATTTGTTTTTGTAAGCTCCTTTTTTTTTTTTTTTTTTTTTTTG
>NC_037669.1:92484985-92508145 GCF_003255815.1 Theropithecus gelada
TTTTTTTTTTTTTTTTTTTTTTTGAGACGGAGTCTGGCTCTGTCGCCCAGGCTGGAGTGCAGTGGCCGGATCTCAGCTCACTGCAAGCTCCGCCTCCCGGTTTACGCCATTCTCCTGCCTCAGCCTCCGGAGTAGCTGGGACTACAGGCGCCCGCCACCTCGCCTGGCTAGTTTTTTGTATTTTTTTAGTAGAGACGGGGTTTCACCGTGTTAGCCAGGGTGGTCTCGATCTCCTGACCTCGTGATCCGCCCGTCTCGGCCTCCCAAAGTGCTGGGATTACAAGCTTGAGCCACCGCGCCCGGCCGTGTAAGCTCTTTTATAGCACAGAGCGTGTCTCAGACATCTATAAATTTCCCATAACATAAGTACTTAGTAGGTACTAGGAAGTAAGCCAACATTTTCTTCTGCAAAAATTGTACTTGTTTTTGAATGCCTGTCTTTATCTTGCAGTATGTTCATGCGGATGCTCCTACCAATAAAACACTGGCTGGGCTGGTGGTGCAGCTTCTTCAGTTCCAGGAAGATGCCTTTGGGAAGCATGTCACCAACCCGGCCTTCACCAAACTCCCTGTAAGTACATCAACTTATTATTATTTGGGCATCCTCAGTTGCTGTACTTTTAGGTATAGCATCCGGCTTTTTTCCTTTGCTGCTGCTAGCGTGTAGAATTAAAAAAACCAAAAAAAAAAAAAAAAAAAAACCCCAAGAGAACAATTTTAGTTATAGAATATTACTACTTTTTAACTGTAGGAAGCTGCTTTTTGAAGAGGCACTTGACATTTGCATTAAATATTGGAGCAGTCATTGTGAAGACCTAAAAATATTTTACTATGTTGCAGTTCCCTATCCTCTCGCTGTGAGAGTCTTCTCCATGCTTTCTCCTGATGCAGGTTTTGTGCCTAGAATACTGTTTTGTGGAATTTTTTACATTTTGTAGGTGAGATACCTTCTGAACTTGTGTGAGAATATAATTTTGGTGTCCTTGCAATTGTGTGTTTTATTTTTGTTTTTACAGACAGGGTCTTGTTCTATTGCCCAGGCTAGTTTGATCACAGCGTACTGCAGCCTTGATCTCTGGGCTCTAACCATCTTCCCACCTCAGCTTCCCAAGAGGCTGGGACTACTAGCACGTGCTAGCATGCACGTATGGGTGACTTTTAAATTTCTGTGGGGATGAGATCTTGCTGTGTTGCCCAGGCTGGTCTCAAAATTTTGGCCAGAAGGCGATCCTTCTGCATTGACCTCCAAAAGCACTTTGATTACTGACGCGAGCCACCATGCCAGCCCTTATCTGCTATCTTTATTTTATTTTATTTTTGAGACAAAGTCTCGCTCTGTCGCTCAGGCTGGAGTGCAGTGGTGCCATTTTGGCTCACTGCAACCTCTGCATCCTGGGTTTAAGCAATTCTTGTGCCTCAGACTCCTGAGTAGCTAGGATTACAGGTGCGTGCCACCACACCCAGCTAATTTTTTAATTTTTAGTAGAGACAGGGTTTCACCATGTTGGCCAGGCTGGTCTTGAACTCCCAACCTCAAGTGATCCACCCACCTTGTCCTCCCAAAGTACTGGGAGTACAGGTGTAAACCACCACATCTGGCCTTTATTTTTATTTTTATTTTATGTTATGTTATTTTATGTTATTTTTTGAGATGGAGTCTTGTTCTGTCACCCAGGCTGGAGTGCAGTGGAGTGATCTCGGCTCACTGCAACCTCTGCCTCCCGCGTTCAAGTGATTTTCCTGCCTCAACCTCCTGAGTAGGTAGGACTACAGGCATGCACCACCCACCACACCTGGCTAATTTTTGTATTTTTAGTAGAGATGAGGTTTCACTATGTTGGCCCAGCTGGTCTTGAACTCAAGTGATTTGCCTACCTCGGCTTCCCAAAGCACTGGGATTACAGGTGTGAGCCACTGTGCCCAGCCTCTGCTATCTTATACTCCTTCATTTATATTTTTGAACTCTGATTGTACAAATACTAGATTTTTAGGAATTGTCATATCTTTTCTCATAATTTTTGTCTCTGAATTCATTTCGGGTTTTGTTTCTAGCGTGGTGTTAGCTGCCTGTATGAATCTATGATCAGTAGACCTTTTTTATGGGGACTGTTCTTGATCACTAAATCGTTTAACAACTTACTGATCTTTCAAATATAATTGAGAATAAGAAATAGTAGTCTGGGCACGGTGGCTTATGCCTGTAATCCCAGCACTTTGGGAGGCCGAGGTGGGCGGATCACGAGGTCAGGAGATCGAGGCCATCCTGTCTAACATGGTGAAACCCTGTCTCTACTGAAAGTACAAAAATTAGCTGGGCATGGTGGCAGGTGCTTGTAGTCCCAGCTACTTGGGGGAGGCTGAGGCAGGAGAATGACGTGAACCCGGGAGGCGGAGCTTGCAGTGAGCCGAGATTGTGTCACTGCACTCCAGCCTGGGTGACAGAGCGAGACTCCATCTCAAAAAAAAATAAAAAATAAAAAAAAATAGGCCAGGTGCGGTGGCTCACGCCTATAATCCCAGCACTTTGGGAGGCCGAGGCGGGCGGATCACGAGTTCAGGAGATCAAGGCCATCCTGGCTGACACGGTGAAACCCCGTCTCTACTAAAAATACAAAAAATTAGCTGGGCGTAGTGGTGGGCGCCTGTAGTCCCAGCTACTCGGGAGGCTGAGGCAGAAGAATGGCGTGAACCTGGGAGGTGGAGCTTGCAGTGAGCTGAGATCGGGCCACTGTGCTCCAGCCTGGGTGAGAGAGCGAGGTTCCGTCTCAAAAAAAAAAATAGTGTTTCAGTGATCTTACCGTTTTTTTTGTTTTGTTTTGTTTTGTTTGTTTTTTTTGTTTGAGACGGAGTCTCGCTCTGTCGCCCAGGCTGGAGTGCAGTGGCCGGATCTCAGCTCACTGCAAGCTCCGCCTCCCGGGTTCACGCCATTCTCCTGCCTCAGCCTCCCGAGTAGCTGGGACTACAGGCGCCCGCCACCTCGCTCAGCTAGTTTTTTGTATTTTTTTTAGTAGAGACGGGGTTTCACCGTGTTAGCCAGGATGGTCTCGATCTCCTGACCTCGTGATCCGCCCGTCTCGGCCTCCCAAAGTGCTGGGATTACAGGCTTGAGCCACCGCGCCCGGCCGATCTTACCGTTAAATGTGTTTGCCTATGATGTTTTTATGATCCAAAAAGTTAAAGAAATTTAGTTAAATAGATTGATGTGGTTACTTTTCTCATTTTGAATTATAATTGGGAAGCTTTTATCGTTCCTTGGTTATAAAGGAATTCAGCTGTGTTCTTTTAGTACTTGTATGGTTTCATTTTTCACTTTTTTTTTTTTTTTTTTAAATTTATAAAGATAGAGACAGGGTCTTTCTGTGTTCCCTAGGCTGGTCTTTTTTTGGAGACAAAGTCTTGCTCTGTCTCCCAGGCTGGAGTGCATGGCACTATTTCAGCTCACCACAACCTCTGTCTCCCAGGTTCAAGCAATTCTTGTGCCTCAGCCTCCCAAGTAGCTGGGAATTCAGGCACCTGCCACTACGCCTGGCTAATTTTTTTGTGTTTTTAGTAGAGACGAGGTTTTACCATGTAGACCAGGCTGGTGTTGAACTCCTGATCTCAGGTGATCCACACGCCTCAGCCTCCCAAAGTGGTGGGATTATAGGTGTGAGCCACTGCGCCCGGCCCCAGGCTGGTCTTGAACTCTTGGGCTCAGGTGATCTTCCCGCCTTGGCTTTGCAAAGTCCTGGGATTACAGGTATGAATCACCACGCCCAGCCTTATTATTTATTTATTTATTTATTTATTTTTGAGACAGAGTCTCGCTCTGTCGCCCAGGCTGGAGTGCAGTGGCACGATCTCAGCTCATTGCAAGCTCCACCTACCGGGTTCATGCCATTCTCCTGCCTCAGCCTCCCGAGTAGCTGGGACTACAGGTGCCCGCCACCACGCCTGGCTAATTTTTTTTTTTTTAATTTGTAGTAGAGACAGGGTTTCACCATGTTAGCTAGGATGGCCTCAATCTCCTGACCTTGTGATCTGCCCACCTCAGCCTCCCCAAGTGCTGGGATTACAGGCGTGAGCCACCGTGCCAGTCCCCAGCCTTATTTTTACATTTAGCTCTCTGATCCATTTAGGATTTGCCCTGGTTAGTTGGTGTGGGAAATGGCAGATCCATTTTTATGTTTTTCGTTATGGTTATCTGGTTATTCCAGAAAAGTTCGTTTAAAAGGGCTCCTTTTCTCCACTGATTGGAGCTCAGCAAATGCTAAGAATTTGATTAGGTGCAGGGTCCTAAGAATACAAACAAATACTGTATATTATTTGTCCTCAGGGGACTCACAGTCTAATGAGCTGTGTGAGTGGAGACTTTGACTTACTTGGTGATGTCAGGAAATGTTTCTGTGGAAAAGGACATTTGAATAGTGTCTTGAAAGTTGAGTGTGAGTTCTTCAGCTAAGTGGGGGAGGATGGGATTTTCAGGCAGTGGTAGCAACACATAAAAGCATTACGGTCTGAGAGAATGTGATACTTAAAGGTAGTTGCACATAGTTCAGCACATTTAGACCTAAGGGTAGGTAGAGGGCAGTCAGCAGAGAGATGGGCCAGAGTCAGTCATAAAAGGACTGGTTTACTGTGCTAGAAGTATGCATTTTATCTTGAAGGTGATGGGAAACCACATCATAGGGGAAAGTAGAAGGTGGCTTAGTCAATTTTGGTATTTATGTATGTATGTGTGTGTGTGTGTATGTATGTATGTATTTATGACGGAGTCTTGCTGTGTCGCCCAGGCTGGAGTGCAGTGGCATGATATCGACTCACTGCAACCTCTGCTTCCTGGGTTCAAGCAATTCTCCTGCCTCAGCCTCCGGAGTAGCTGGGATTACAGGTGCCACCACCATGCCTGGCTAATTTTTGTATTTTTTAGTAGACACAGAGTTTCACCATCTTGGCCAGGCTGGTCTCGAACTCCTCACCTCGTGATCCGACCGCCTCTGCCTCCCAAAGTGCTGGGATTACAGGCGTGAGCCACCGTGCCTGGCCTATTTTTTTTTTTTTTTTTTTTGAGATGGAGTCTTACTCTGTCATCCAGGCTGGAGTACAGCGGTGCAATCTTGGCTCGCTGCAACCTCCACCTCCTAGGTTCAAGCAATTCTCCTGCCTCAGTCTCCCCAGTAGCTGGGACTACAGGAGCCCGCCACCACGCCTGGCTCATTTTTGTATTTTTAGTAGAGACAAGGTTTCACCAGGTTGGCCAGGCTGGTCTTGAACACCTGACCTCAGGTGATCTGCCTGTCTCGGCCTCCCAAAGTGCTGGATTACAGGTGTGATCCACCGTGCCCAGCTAGCTGCCTGATGTTTTTTGTAACAAAAGTTTAAAGATACTTAAAAGTAAAAACTTGGAAGATTAGTATGAAGAACTTTTCTTTTCCCTTCACTCAGAATCTACAGTTGTTAACATTTTACCCATTTGCTTTATCATTATCATTTTCTGTGGGATGTGTGTTACGTATTTTATGTGTGAAAAATTTGAAAGTTCCATGTTCCTTTACAGCTAAAGTATTCATTTCCTGTTCTCTTGCATTGTGAACTGGGCTAGAATTATCAAATTAGCTATTGATTGAGGTTTTCGATAGCTTAATTCACTGTAATATAGTACATATTGATTGCACTTTATTAATTGTAACATGTAATTTAGAGTAAAATTACAGATTATATTATATAAAGTATTTTACATAATATGATTGAAATTATATTGGGATTCCTAATTAGGAAAATATGCATGTTTTCAAAAATGGTGTTTTCAGAGAGCGTTATGTGTGGGCTCTTTGACTCCTGGGAACTAAACCATTATTTAGTTCCAGATTTTAGTATTAGGAAGTATTAGGGAGGAATGTTTTTAGCCATAAGCCGTAATTAAAAACAATTCCTGGTTTAGTGCCACTGGGACCAGATGTACTTGCCTTCCTCTCAAAATGGTGTTCAGCGTTTTCCCAGATGAAAGGAATTGATACAATCCATAATGGTATAAAACAAAATTCGTTGAGATAGATAATTAACAAAGCAAAGAATGTTTCAGTGAGACATATAAGTTATATACTTTAAAAAGTTTTTTCCCTGAGTAATCAGTATGGTATAAGAGTTCATGCTGGGCATTGTGGACACCTGTAATCTCAGCACTTTGGGAGGCTGAGGTGGTCAAAACTCTTGACCCCAGGAGTTTGAAACTAGCCTGGGCAATATAGGCCCCGTCTCTACAAAGAAATACAAGAAAAATTATCTGGGTGTGGTGATGTATGCACGCTTGTAGCCCCAGCTACTTGGGAGGCTGAGGTGGGAGGATCACTTGAGCCTGGGAGACGGAGGTTGCAGTGAGCTGAGACTCTGTTTTAAAAAAAAGAGTTCACTATTTTGTTGTTGTTGTTGTCGTTGTCCAGGCTGGAGTGCAATGGTGCGATCTCGGTCACTGCAACCTCTGCCTCCTGGGTTCAGACTGTTCTCCTGCCTCAGCCTCCCGAGGAGCTGAAATCACAGGCGCCCGCCACCATGCCCAGCTAATTTTTGTATTTTTAGTATAGACGGGTTTTCTCCATGTTGGCCAGGCTGGTCTTGAACTCCTTTTTTTTTTTTTTTTTTTTTGAGATGGAGTCTCGCTCTGTCGCCCAGGCTGGAGTGCAGTGGCCGGATCTCAGCTTACTGCACGCTCTGCCTCCCGGGTTTACGCCATTCTCCTGCCTCAGCCTCCCGAGTAGCTGGGACTACAGCAGATGCCCGCCACCTCGCCCGGCTAGTTTTTTATATTTTTTTAGTAGAGACGGGGTTTCACCGGGTTAGCCAGGATGGTCTCGATCTCCTAACCTCGTGATCCACCCATCTCAGCCTCCCAAAGTGCTGGGATTACAGGCTTGAGCCACCGCGCCCGGCCTTGGTCTTGAACTCCTGACCTCGTGATCCACCCTCCTCAGTCTCCTAAAGTGCTGGGATTACAGGCGTGAGCCACCATGCCCAACCGAGATCGCTATTTGGACTAATCATTTTTTTAAAAAAAATCAGAGTAGAGGCTGGGTGCGGTGGCTCAGGCCTGTATTCCCAGCACTTTGGGAGGCTGAAGTGGGCAGGTCACCTGAGGTTGGGAGTTCAGGACCAGCCTGACCAACATGGAGAAACCCTGTGTCTACCAAAAATACAAAATTAGCCGGATGTGGTGGTACCTGCCTGTAATCTCAGCTACTCAGGAGGCCAAGGCAGGAGAATCACTTGAACCTGGGAGGCAGACGTTGTGGTGAGCTGAGATTGCGCCACTGCACTCTAGCCTGGGCAACAAGAGCGAAACTCCATTTCAAAAAAAGAAAAAATCAGAGTGGAACTTTTTTTTTTTTTTTTTTTGAGACGGAGTCTCGCTCTGTTGCCCAGGTTGGAGTGCAGTGGCACGATCTCTGATCACTGCAACCCTGCCTCCCGGGTTCACGCCATTCTGCTGCCTCAGCCTCCCAAGTAGCTGGGACTATAGGCGCCTGGCACCACGCCCGGCTAATTTGTTTTTGTATTTTAGTAGAGACAGGGTGTCACTGTGTTAGCCAGGATGGTCTCGAACTCCTGACCTCATGATCCGCCCACCTTGGCCTCCTGAAGTGTTGGGATTACAGGAGTGAGCCACCATGCCCGGCTAGAGTGGAACTTTCTATAGTAACTTCCCAAATCATGCTGGATGTCAGACAACTGGCTCTTGTTCTATCAAATGCTGAGAGATTTAGAAAGAAAGAACCAAACACTTCATAAGGCTAAGGCTAAAGGTGTGTTGCATTAGCAAACACATGAATTGAAACAAAAAAAAATTGCTAAGATGTGGGTATAAAACAAAAAAGAAAAATATATTTTACCTTCACTACAAGTAAAGTTTCTAATTTTTCTACAAGCCCTCCAAGGCTTTAGTCTACATAATATAAACGTAATCGTAATAATAGAACTATTTTTCTCTTTTTGATACAGGGTCTCTCTCACCCTGTCACTCAGGCTGGAGTGCAGTGGTATGATCTCAACTCACTGCATCTTCGACCCGACTTTCCAGGCTCAGGTAGATCCTCCCACCTCACCCTCCTGAGTAGTTGGGACAATAGGCTTGCACCACTACACCCTGCTAATTGTTGTGGTTTTTTTTGTAGAGACAGGGTTTTGCCCTGTTGCCCAGACTGTTCTCGAACTTCTGGGCTCAGGCTGTCTTCCCGCCTTGGCCCCCCAAAGTCCTGGGTTTACAGACATGAGCCACAGTGCCTGACCTAGAGCTATTTTTTTTAATTCTGCATTTTAAAATAGATTATAAGCATCTGTGTTTTAAAAAACAAGAAAGCTACTCGGGAGGCTGAGGCAGGAGAATGGCGTAAAACCCGGGAGGCGGAGCTTGCAGTGAGCTGAGATCCGGCCACTGCACTCCAGCCTGGGCGACAGAGCGAGACTCCGTCTCAAAAAAAAAAAAAACAAGAAAGCTCTGAGAGTAAGAAATGTAGAAGGTTAAGTGAGAGTCTCAAGTAACTGGATTTTAGTTGTGTTTGGGAGATGTCCAAGATTTTGTTTTCTTTTTTACGTGACACAGCCCCAGGAGATCCTGAGCATGTGTACCTTATTCCCAAAATTGTAAACCTGTCATTGCACTTAAAAAATTAATCATTGACCCAGCGAGGTGGCTCACCATGCCTGTAATCCCAGCACTTTGGGAGGCCAAGGCGGGCAGATCACGAGGTCAAGAGATTGAGACCATCCTGGCTAACACGGTGAAACCCCATCTGTACTAAAAATGCAAAAAAATTAGCCAGGTGTGGTGGCGGGCGCCTGTAGTCCCAGCTACTAGGGAGGCTGAGGCAGGAGAATGGCGTGAACCCGGGAGGCGGAGCTTGCAGTGAGCCGAGATCGCATCACTGTGCTCCAGCCTGGGCAACAGAGCGAGACTCCGTGTCAAAAAAAAAAAAATTACTTAGACTGGGGGGAGTGGCTCACGGCTGTAATCCCAGCACTTTGGGAGGCTGAGGTAGGTGGATCACCTGAGGTCAGGAGTTAGAGACAAGCCTGGTTAACGTGGTGAAACCCTGTCTCTACTAAAAATACGAAAATTACCCGGGCGTGGTGGTAGGCGCCTGTAATCCCAGCTACTCGGAAGGCTGAGACAGGAGAATTGCTTGACCCCAGGAGGCGAAGGTTGCAGCGAGCCAAGATCACGCCGCTGTACTCCAGCCTGGACGACAGCAAGATTCCATCTCACAAAGAAAAAAAAAAATTTAATTTGCAACTGGAGGAAAAATGTAGAGTATTATATTCCTGAACTGATTTCACTCTGCCATTGTATGAATTTCAGAATGGAGAGACTATCTTTGGGAACATGGGACTAGGAAGGAGACCATAAGTGTTGTATGTATATTTGAAGTGAGCATTTGAGTTTGTAGCTTAGAATTCTGTCTGATGAAAGTAGAATATAAGCACCTGTTTAAGCAAAATAGTATGGGAAATGTACTTGTGGAATAATGGTTTCGTTTTGTTTTTTTTTTTAACGACTTCCTATTGCAAAATATATGGAAAGTAAAATACATTTTGACTTAAATAATTATAAAGAGAACATCCATTTAACCACAGTCCAGGTCAGAAATTGCTAACATTGCTAACAACCCTAATAAGCGTATGTATTCCTTCCCTAACCTTAAACTCCCCTTTTTCCCCACAGATAATCTTTTCCTTGCTTCTTTTTTTTTTCCTGAGATGGCATTTCGCTCTTGTTGCTCAGGTTGGAGTGCAATGGTGCGATCTTGGCTCACTGCAACCTCTGCCTCCTGGGTTCAAGCGATTGTCCTGCCTCAGCCTCCCGACTAGCTGGGATTACAGGCATACGCCACCACGCCCAGCTAATTTTGCATTTTTAGTAGAGAAGGAGTTTCTCCGTGTTTTTCCGGCTGGTCTTGAACTCCCGACCTCAGGTGATCCACCTGTCTCAGCCTCCCAAAGTGCTGGGATTACAGGCGTGAGCCACCGTATCCGGCCTCCTTGCTTTTCTTTATGGGTATCACTGTGTTAGCATGCATCCCTGAATAATATAGTATAGTTTTGCTTGTTTTTGAATTTTGTACTAATGAACTCATAGATATTCTTGTAACTTGGGGGCCATGTAGGAAATAATTTGCAAACATGGAGAAAACAATAGTCTAACTGAACTGCTTAGCCATATACGTGTGGATAAAACAAATTGCTGTAGAAGAGTTAAGTCTCTGAAAAATCTAGTTAGCTAGCTTCTGGCCTTTATAATTCATGTGCAAGGGCAGTGAGCCTACATGATCTAGCATGACCAGTTAGATAGAGCTCAGTAGGCTGCAAAATATGGGCTGCTATGTTGGAGACATGGACTAGTATTCCAGGCAGAGGGCATGCTGGACCAGGTGGTGGGCAAGGCTCTGGAGAGCTGTATGATCAACTTCAATGCAGGCTTGTACTCCGTATCATATGGATTCACAGGTAGATACCTGAGTTCACTGGCATTGTACTTATTTATTTGATTGATGTTTCATTTATTTATTTTTTCCCGTATTTTTACTTTTTTTCATCTTTCTCTCTCTCCCTATAATGTGTCCTCCAGCTTTGCTGAAGTGTATGGCTAATGTACTGTAAACAGTATATATTTAGCTGGGCACACTGGCTCATGTCTGTAATCCGGTGTACTTGGGAGACTGAAGCAGGAGGGTCACATGAGGCAAGGAGTTTGAGACCAGCTTGAGCAACATAGTGAGACCCTATTTATCAGAAAAACTAAAAATTAGTCGTGCATGGTGCTGTGTGCCTGTAGTCCCAAGTACTTGGGAGCTGACCCAGGACGATCACTTGATCCCAGGAGTTAGAGGCTGCCATGAGTTATAGTAGTACTGCTGCACTCTAGCCTGAGTGACAGAGCCAAATCCCATCAGTTTCTCTTTCTCTCTCTCTTTTTTTTTTTCTAAAGAAAAAAGCTGGGTGCAGTGGTTCATGCTTATAATCTTAGCATTTTGGGTGGCTGAGGCTAGAGGAGTCCTTGAGCCTGGGAGTTTGAGACCAGCCTGGACAACATGGTGAGACACCCTGCCTACAAAAAATTTTAAAAAATTAGCTTAAGGCCGGGCGCGGTGGCTCAAGCCTGTAATCCCAGCACTTTGGGAGGCCGAGACGGGCGGATCACGAGGTCAGGAGATCGAGACCATCCTGGCTAACCCGATGAAACCCCGTCTCTACTAAAAAAAATACAAAAAACTAGCCTGGCGAGGTGGCAGGCGCCTGTAGTCCCAGCTACTCGGGAGGCTGAGACAGGAGAATGGCGTGAACCCGGGAGGCGGAGCTTGCAGTGAGCTGAGATCCGGCCACTGCACTCCAGCCTGGGTGACAGAGCGAGACTCCGTCTCAAAAAAAAAACAAAACAACAAAAAAAAAAATTAGCTTGGTGTGGTGGTGCATGCCTGTCGTTGCAGCTACTTGGGAGGCTGAGGTGGGAGAATCCCTTCAGCCCAGGATGTTAAGGCTGCGGTGAACTATAATCATGCCATTGCACTCCAGCCTAGGCGACAGTGAGACCCTGTTTCAGAAGAAAAACCTAACTGAAGTGTTTTGTGTTGTGAAAACATAGTGTAAACATAAAACAGAATACTGTATACATATATATTTATTTTCTTAAAAATCTCAGCTGGGCACTGTGGTTCGTGCCTATCTGTAATTCCAACACTTTGGGAGGCCTAGGTGAGTGGGTCCTCTGAGCTCAAGAGTTTGAGACTAGCCTGAGCAACAATCTTGTGAAATTGAGCTTTTCTTAATATAGCTACAAAAATGGTGAAGTATAATACTGACTTATTTTAAAGCAGTTGTCAGAACTTACTGAAAAAATTATTTTGTTTTTATAATTTTTTTTTTTTTAAGAGCTGGAGTCTTGCTCTGTTGCCCAGGCTGGTCCCAAACTCCTGGGCTCAAGTGATCCTCTCGCCTTCTCCTCTGAAAGTGTTGACCCAGAAGGGCCGGGCTCATTCCTGTAATCCTAACGGTTTGGGAGACTGAGGCAGGAGGATCGCTTGAGCCCAGGAACTTGAGACTAGCCTGGGCAACAAAGTGAGACCCTGTCTCCAAAAAAGATTAAAAAATAAAAAAAAGGAAAAGAAAGGATTATTACTTTTGAAGAAGGAGATGCTTTGAGGGGACGGATACACCCATTTTAAGGGGACTATCGTTGAACATTTTCTCTTTTTTTTTTTTGAGATGGAGTCTTGCCCTGTCGCCCAGGCTAAAGTGTAGTGGCGTGATCTTGGCTCACTGCAACCTCTGCCTCCTGGGTTCAAGGAATTCTCCTGCCTCAGCCTCCCGAGTAGCTGGGACTACCTGGCTAATTTTTTGTATTTTTAGTAGAGATGGAGTTTCACCGTGTTAGCCAGGATGGTCTCAATCTCCTGACCCTGTGATCTGCCCGCCTTGGCCCCCCAAAGTGCTGGAATTACAGGCATGAGCCACTGCACCCGGCCACCCCTGGCTAATTTTTATATTTTTAGTAGCGACAGGATTTCACCATGTTGGCCAGGCTGATACCAAACTCCTGACCGCAGGTGATCCGCCCGTCTCAGCCTCCCAAAGTGCTGGGAGCCACTGTGCCTAGCCTCATTCAACGTTTTCTAAATTTGTTTTCAATTGTTATGTGATTTGGTGGAATACCTGTAAATACACTGAGCAAAAAATGTTGTCATAGCCAAATGTGGTGGTGTGACTGAACTGGGTAATATATTTTGGGGTGTTCTAGATGAGTCACAGTTCATAAGCTATCTCTTTCTGACACCTTGGAATTTCTCCCCAGTATGACTGACCTCATGGCAGGAATTCTCACAAACTGGATCAGTCTGGTGTAATGGAAAGGGTGGGAGTTGGAGGACTGTCTCTTTAACAGTCTGTTTTCATTTGATTGAATAAATCATTTGGAACATGAAGTTAATAAGAAGGGGCTTGGCCGGGCGCGGTGGCTCAAGCCTGTAATCCCAGCACTTTGGGAGGCTGAGACGGGCGGATCACGAGGTCAGGAGATCGAGACCATCCTGGGTAACACGGTGAAACCCCATCTCTACTAAAAAAAACTAGCCGGGCGACGTGGCGGGCGCCTATAGTCCCAGCTACTCGGGAGGCTGAGGCAGGAGAATGGCGTAAACCCGGGAGGCGGAGCTTTCAGTGAGCTGAGATCCGGCCACTGCACTCCAGCCTGGGTGGCAGAGGCAGACTCTGTCTCAAAAAAAAAAAAAAAAAAAAAAAAAAGAAGGGGCTTACAGTTGGAGTTGGACTTTATCACTGGTTTTATAATTATTTCCTGGGGAGTACCTGTAGCATCTGAGAAGAGGGAAGTGAGGAGTAAATGCAGAGGGCTAAGAAGAATCTGTTGTCTTCAAGTTTCACTTTGAACAATTTTCCCTAATAGACCTCTTTGAGTTTCTAAAATGTTCTGTGGCAAAGAAACAAGAGAAAACAAGCTGAGTGCGGTAGCTCATGCCTATAATCCCAGCACTTTGGGAGGCTGGGGCTGGTGGATCACCTGAAATCAGGAGTTCTAGACCAGGCTGGCCAACCTTGTGAGATCCTGTCTCTACTAAAAATACAAAAAAATCCCAGCTGCTCAGGATGCTGAAGCGGGAGAATCGCTTGAACCCTGGAGGCAGAGGTTGCAGTGAGCCAGGATTGTGCTGCACTCCAGCCTGAGCAGCAGAGTGAGACTCTGTCTCGAGAAAAAAAAAAAAAGAAATAGGAGAAAACTATCGAATTTGGCAAATGTTGTGATCTCTCTTACTGAACATTTTATGATCTGTATGTGAGAATGGTATTATTTTGCCAAAATCATGCTGATTCTAGGACTTTGTGGAATGGATGAAGGAGAATGCAGAGATTAGCATATAGGTCTTGGAAGGAAGAATAAAAGGATGGATTTACGTGAAAGAAATCACCAGTCATAGTCACTTGAGTTGTCATCATCCATCAAGTCCAATCTAGCAGGGAGGGAATAGCTTGAGAGACTTGAGACTGAGGCACAGATCTCTATAGAACATGGGCTTTATCCTGGCAAATATAGTGATCAAATTTAGGAGAGTGGCTTTGATATAATACTGTTATTTACCATATAATCTATCTACACATTTCGCCAGTTATCTCAAAGATGTCCTTTATAAGATCCACACCAACACCACATATTTTATTTAGGTATGTATTTTTAGTCTTATTTAATTTGAGATTATTCAGCCTGTTTTTTTCTTTCCCTTTTTTTTTCTGAGATACTGCCTCACTCTGTCACCCAGGCTGAAGTACAGTGGTGTGGTCATAGCTCACTGCAGCCCTTACCTCCAGGGCTCAACTGATCCACCTGCCTCAGCCTCCTGAGTGGCTGGGACCACAGACACATTCCACCATGCCTGGCTTGGCTTTTCTATTCTTTTCTTTTCTAAGACAGAGTCTTGCTCTGTCACCCAGTCTGGAGTGCAGTAACACAATTTCAGCTCACTGCAGCCTCCCCTTCCCAGGTTCTTCTGTCTTAGCCTCCTGAGTAGCTGGGATTACAGGCGTGCACCACTACACCCAGCTAATTTTTGTATTTTTAGTAGAGATGGGGCTTTACCATGTTGGCTAGGCTGGTCTCGAGCTACTGACCTCAAGTGATCTGCCTGCCTTGGCCTCCCAAAGTGCTGCGATTACAGGTGTGAGCCACAACGCCTGTCCAAATTTTTTAATTTTTAATTTGATAGAGACAGGGTCTCACTGTGTTACCCAGGCTGGTTTTGAACTCTTGAACTGAAGAAGTCCTTCTGCCTTGGCCTTCCAAAGTACTGGGATTGCTGCTTTGAGCCACCATGCCCAGCTGACTGACATTTGTTTGTCATGACTTACATTTTTTTGGTGGTTGTTTTTTGAGACAGAGTATTGCTCTGTTACTCAGGCTGGAGTGTAGTAGCACGATCTTGGCTCACTGCAATCTCCACTTCCTGGGTTCAAATGATTCTCCTGCCTCAGCCTCCCCAGTAGCTGGGATTACAGACATGTGCCACGACGCCCAGCTAATGTTTGTATTTTTAGTAGAAACTGGATTTCACCATGTTGGCCAGGCTGGTCTCCAACTCCTGACCTCAGGTAACTGCCAGCCTTGGCCTCTCAAAGTGCTGAGATTACAGGTGTGAACCACTCTCTCTGGCCCATGACTTAACATTTTTGAAGCATGCAGACAAATACTACATTTAAAAAAAAGGTTTGTTTTTTTTTTTTCTTTTGAGACAGTCTGTGTCGCCCAGGCTGGAGTGCAGTGGTAGGATCTTGGCTCACTGCAATCTCTGCCTTCCGAGGTCATGTGATTCTCATGCCTCAGCCTCTAAAGTAGCTGATTAACAGGTATGCACCACCATGTCTAGCTGATACTTTGTGCTTTTGGTAGAGATGGGGTTTCACCATGTTAGCTATGCTGGTCTCGAACTCCTGGCCTCAAGTGATCCGCCCGTCTTGGCCTCCCAAAGTGCTGGGATTTCAGGCATGAGCCACTATGCCCAGCCTCAAATTTTTGTGTGCTATTGCTTATAGTCGTAATTTGTTTATTCTCATTGTTGTGTACGGGCTGATAAATTTTTTCTTTTTTCTTTCTTTTTTTTTTTTTTTGAGACGGAGTCTCGCTTTTGTTGCCCAGGCTGGAGTGCAATGGTGTGATCTTAGCGCACTGCAACCTCCACCTTCCGAGTTCAGGCGATTCTCCCGCGTCAGCCTCCCAAGTAGCTGGGATTACAAGCACCCGCCAGCACACCCGGCTGATTTTTTTGTATTTTTAGTAGAGAGGAGGTTTCACCATGTTGGCCAGACTGGTCTTGAACTCCTGATCTTAGGTGGTCCGCCTGTCATGGCCTCCCAAAGTTCTGGGATTACAGGCGTGAGCCACCACGCCCAGCTAAATTTTTTCTTAAAGGGACAGAGTGTGCCGCATGCTGTGGCTCACTCCCATAATCCCAGCATTTTGGGAGGCCGAGGTGGGTGGATCACTTGAGTCCAGGAGTTCAAGACCAGCCTGGATAACGTGGCAAAAGCTGGTCTCTACAAAAAATACCAAAATTAGCTGGTCATTTGGGAGGGCCCTCCCTGTAGTCCCAGCTATCTGGGAGGCTGAGGTGGGAGGATTGCTTGAGCTAGGTGGCGAAGGTTGTAGTGAGCTGAGATTGCACCACTGCACTCCAGCCTGTGCGACAGAGTGGCACCCTATTTCTCCTTTTTTTTTTGAGTCAGAGTTTCGCTCTTGTTGCCCAGGCTGGAGTGTAATGGTGCGATCTTGGCTCACTGCAACCTCCACCTCCTGGGTTCAAGCGATTCTCCTGCCTCAGCCTCCTGAGTAGCTGGGATTACAGGCATGCGCTACCACACCTGGCTAATTTTGTATTTATAGTAGAGAGGGGGTTTCACCATGTTAGCCAGGCTGGTCTCAAACTCCTGACCTCGAGTGATCCATCCGCCTCGGCCTTGCAAAGTGTAGGATTACAGGCGTGAGCCACCGTGCCCAGCCAACACCCTGTTTCTAAATAAATAAATGAATTAATTTAAAAAAGGGACAGATAGTAAATATTTTAGATAGTAAATGTTTTAGGCCTATAGGCTGTGTGGACTCTGTCACAGCTGCTCAATGTAGTATGAAAGCAGCTATATACAATACATACATGAGTATATATACATAATGAGTATGGGTGTGTACTGGTAAAACTTTAATTTTTATTTTTTGAGATGGTACCCTGTTGTGTTACCAGGTTGGAGTGGTGTCCCAAATGAACACAGCTCACTGCAACCTCGACCTCTAGGGCTTAAGCAATCTTCTTGTCTTAACCTAGGCATATACTACCACGTGTGGCTATTTTATTTTGGAAGGCTGAAGTGGGAAGATTGCTTGAGCCCAGGAGTTCAAGACCAGCCTGGGTTAGATAGTGAGACCACATCTCTACAGAATATTAAAATATTAGTGTTAGCATGGTGGCAAACTCCTGTGGTTGGAGCTACTTAGGAGTCTGAGGTGGGAGGATCACTTGAGCCCAGGAGTTGGAGGCTGCAGTGAGTAGTGATCATTCCGTTGCAGTCCAGCCTGGGTGACACAGTGAGACCCTTGTTATTTTTCGATAGCTGTTTCATGATTTGCTAACAGTTGCTGTATAGTATTCTGTTGTGGGAATATACGACAATTTTTAAAATTCATTCTGTCATTGATAGGCTTTTGGGGTAATTTGCAGCTTAGAGCTATTATAAATAGTGCTGCTGTGAATATTTTTCTATATTTCTTTTGCTCAACATAGATGTTTCTTTTTTTTTTTTTTTTTTTGAGATGGAGTCTTGCTCTGTCGCCAAGGTTGGAGTGCAGTGGCCGGATCTCGGCTCACTGCAAGCTCTGCCTCCCGGGTTCCCGCCATTCTCCTGCCTCAGCCTCCCGAGTAGCTGGGACTACAGGCGCCAGCCACCTCGCCCGGCTAGTTTTTTTTTGTATTTTTTAGTAGAGACGGGGTTTCACCGTGTTAGCCAGGATGGTCTTGATCTCCTGACCTCGTGATCTGCCCGTCTCGGCCTCCCAAAGTGCTGGGATTACAGGCTTGAGCCACCGCGCCCGGCCAGATGTTTCTTTTGGTTATGTTCTTGAGAGTTTACTTGCTATGTTATAGGTTGGTCAGCTTTAGCAGATGTTGCTAAACAGTTTTCCACAGCGGTTCTACTGATTTATATTCCCACAAACAGTGTATGAGCATTCTGATTTTCTTTTCTTTTTTTTTTTTTTTGAGATGGAGTCTCGCTGTGTCGCCCAGAGTGGAGTGCAGTGGTAGGATCTCGGCTTACTGCAAACTCCGCCTCCAGGGTTCATGCCATTCTCCTGCCTTAGCCTCCCAAGTAGCTGGGACTATAGGTACATGGTGCCACGCCCGGCTAAGTTTTTGTATTTTTAGTAGAGATGGGGGTTCACCAGTTTCATGTGTTAGCCAGGATGGTCTTGATCTCCTGACCTTGTGATCCGCCTGCCTCAGCCTCCCACAGTGCAGAGATTACAGGCATGAGCCACCACGCCCAGCTGAGCATTCTAATTTTCTACTTTCTCACCAACCCTTGGAATCTTTTTGTTTTTTTTTTTGTTTGTTTTTTGTTTTTGTTTTTTTTGTTTTTTTTTTTTGAGACGGAGTCTCGCTCTGTCGCCCAGGCTGGAGTGCAGTGGCCGGATCTCAGCTCACTGCAAGCTCCGCCTCCTGGGTTTACACCATTCTCCTGTCTCAGCCTCCCGAGTAGCGCTGGGACTGCAGGCGCCTGCCACCTCGCCCGGCTAGTTTTTTGTATTTTTCAGTAGAGACAGGGTTTCACTGTGTTAGCCAGGATGGTCTCGATCTCCTGACCTCGTGATCTGCCCGCCTCGGCCTCCCAAATGTGGTTATAATGCATTATTTTCTAGTTGCTAATAATTAATGTGAGCAACTTTTATTTATTGACCACTTGTCTATCCTTTCTTGAGAAGTACCTGTTTGCCTGTTTAAAAATTTGCACATTGGTCTTTCTCTCTTTTTCTTTTTTTCTTTTTTGAAACGGGGTCTGGCCTAATGACCCAGGCTGGAGTACATTGGCTTGATCATAGCTAACTGCGGCCTCAGACTCCTAGGCTCAGAGGATCTTCCCACCTTAGCCTCTCGAGTAGCTGGGACTACCAGTGTGCACCACCACACCTGGATAATTTTTTCTGTGTTTTTGTGGAGACAGTCTCACCTTGTTTCCTAGGCTGATCTCAAACTCCTGGGCTCAAGCGATTCTCCCAGTTCAGTGTTCCAAAGTGCTGGGATTACAGGCGTGAGCCACCATACCTGGCTGAATTTTTCTTAGGTATTCTGGATATGGTTCATTAGTCAGAAATATTTATTACAGGTCTCTTCTCCCGCTTAATAGTTTACGTTTTTACTCTCATAATGATGTCCTTTGATGACCAGAGGTTTGTAATTGTAATATACAGCAGGAAACGGTAAACTTTTTCTGTAAAATGCCGGATATTTTGGGCTTTTTGGGTCATGTGGTTTGTGATGCAAGTACTCACTTTTGCTGCTATTGTGTGAAAGTAGCCACAAAAAAATACATGAATGAGTGTGAATTTGCTTTCGTTAAACTTTATCTGCGAAAACAAGAGTGGACTGCATTTGATCAGTGGACCATCATTTTCCGTTTCCTGGTACAGAACAATTTAGGAAAATTTTTCTGTATTGTTAATACTTTTTCTGTTCTTATAGAAATCTTTGCCTTTTTTTTTGAGACGGAGTTTCGCTCTTGTTGCCCAGGCTGGAGTGCAATGGCACGATCTCAGCTCGTTGCAACCTTCGCCTCCCGGATTCAAGCGATTCTCCTGCCTCAGCCTCTTGTAGCTGGAATTACAGGCATGCACCACCACGCCTGGCTGATTTTGTATTTTTAATAGAGACGGGGTTTCTCCATGTTGGTCAGGCTGATCTCGAACTCCTGACCTCAAGTGATCTGCCTGCCTTGGCCTCTCAAAGTGGTAGGATTACAGGCATGAGCCACCGCGCCCGGCCAGAAATCTTTGCCTTTTGTAAAGTCATGTATATATTCTATTGTATTTTCTTCCAGAAGCTTTATTTTTTATTTATTTATTATAATTTTTTTGAGATGGAGTCTTGCCCAGTCGCCCAGGCTGGAAAATGGCACGATCTCAGCTCACTGCAACCTATGCCTCCTGGGTTCAAATGATTCTGCTGCCTCAGCCTCCCGAGTCACTGGGTTTTCAGACGCCTGCCACCACGCCCAGCTTTTTTTTTTTTTTTTTTTTTTTTAAGATGGATTCTGGCTCTGTCACCCAGGCTGGAGTGCAGTGGCACCATCTCGGCTCATCGCAACCTCTGCCTCCTGGGTTCAAGCGAGTCCCTTGCCTCAGCCTTCAGAGTAGCTGGGATTACAGGTGCCTGCCACCACGCCTGGCTAATTTCTGTATTTTTAGTAGAGACAGTTCACCATGTTGGTCAGGCTGGTCTCAAACTCCTGACCTTGCGATCCATTTGCCTCAGCCTCCCAGAGTGCTGGGATTACAGGCATGAGCCACTGCTCCTGGCCTATTTTTTTTTTTGAGACAGAGTCTCGCTCTGTTGCCCAGGCTGGAGTGCAGTGGTGCGATCTCAGCTCACTGGAAGCTCCGCCTCCCGGGTTCACGCCATTCGCCTGCCTCAGCCTCCTGAGTAGCTAGGACTATAGGCGCCTGCCACCACGCCCGGCTAAGTTTTTGTATTTTTAGTAGAGATGGGGTTTCACCATGTTAGCCAGGATGGTCTTGATCTCCTGACCTCATGATCCACCCGCCTTGGCCTCCCGAAGTGCTGGGATTACAGGTGTGAGCCACCGCACCTCACCGATTTTTTGTATTTTTAGTAGAGACGGAGTTTAACCACATTGGCTAGGGTGGTCTGAAACTCCTGATCCCGTCATCTGCCCGCATTGACCTCCCAAAGTGCTCGGATTGCAGGCATGAGGCACCGCGCCTGGCCTATCTTACATTTTAATGTAATTAAAATTTACATGATAATTTTTTTAAAAAAGTGCAATTTTTAAAAAAAAAATTCACTTTTTATTTAATTAATTTAGTTTTTGAGGCAGACTCTCACTCAGACTGGAGTGCAGTGGTGCGATCTTGGCTGACTGCAACCTCCACCATCTGGGTTCAACGAGTTCTCCTGCCTCAGCCTCCTGAGTAGCTGGGATTACAGACATGTATAACCGTGCCCAGCTAATTTTTATTTATTTATTTATTTTTGAGACAGAGTCTTGCTCCGTCATCCAGGCTGGAGTGCAGTGGCACAGTCTCGGCTCACTACAGCCTCTGCCTCCTGGGTTCAAGCTATTCTCCTGTCTCAGCTTACCAAGTAGCTGGGATTATAAGTGCCTGCCACCGTGCCTGGCTAATTTTTCTATTTTTATTTTTTTATTTTTATTTTTATTTTTATTTTTTGAGACGGAGTCTCGCTCTGCCGCCCAGGCTGGAGTGCAGTGGCCGGATCTCAGCTCATTGCAAGCTCCGCCTCCCGGGTTCACGCCATTCTCCTGCCTCAGCCTCCCGAGTAGCTGGGACTACAGGCGCCCGCCACCTCGCCCGGCTAGTTTTTTTTTTTGTATTTTTTAGTAGAGACAGGGTTTCACCGTGTTAGCCAGGATGGTCTCAATCTCCTGACCTCGTGATCCGCCCGTCTCGGCCTCCCAAAGTGCTGGGATTACAGGCTTGAGCGACCGCGCCCGGCCATTTTTCTATTTTTAATAGAGATGGGGTTTCACCATGTTGGCTAGGCTAGGCTGGTCTTCAACTCTTGACCTGCAATGGTCTGCTTGTCTTGGCCTCCCAAAGTTCTGGCATTATAGGCATGGGGCACTGTGCCTAGCCTAGGGTTGTATTTTTTACCTTGCGTGATTACCACTTTGACGTTTAGTTGTTTCTTTTTTTTCCTCCCTTTGAGATGCTTTCTTTCTAGGAATTCAGCTGCTCATTTAAAATAATGTCTGTTACATTTACCCAATATTTCTACATGTTAGTGGTAGTGTGTAATAGTTGTTTAGTCTACAATATTGCTGGAACCAGCAACACTTTTTTCACTTGTAAAATGGGTGTAAAAGAGCAAAGTTCAGGCCAGGGGCCATGGCTCATGCCTGTAATCTTAACACTTCGGGAGGCCGAGGCGGGTGAATCACGACGTCAAGAGATCGAGACCATCCTGACCAACATGGTGAAACCCCGTCTCTGCTAAAAATACAAAAATTAGCTGGGTGTGGTGGCGCGCGCCTGCAGTCCCAGCTGCTCAGGAGGCTGAGGCAGGAGAATTGCTTGAACCTGGGAGGCGGAGGTTGCAGCGAGCTGAGATTGCACCAGTGCACTCCAGTCTGGCGACAGAGCAAGACTCCGTGTCATAAAAAAAAAGGTAAAGTTCGTGTGAGTGTTGTGACAAGTAAATGAGGAAATAAGTCAAAAGTGCTTCATGGTAAATTCTCAGTGATTGGTATCAGTGCTAGTACTTTTTGTTGTCTCCAAGACTGTTACAGTAGCAATGACCTATCATTAGAGGTGCTGATAATAATACAATTTCCAAATAAGTTTAATAGATAAGTAAATGTATGGAATTTTTGATGTATGTCATTTTACTTTGTGAGGTATAAGAATTCTGGAATTTAAATGATGTGTTTTTTTTTCTCTCGACCGTTTTCAAGGTGTGAGGATGACTTTGTGATTTCCTGTGAACCCTCTTGGTTTTTTGGACACATTCTCTGCTTATTTACTACTTCACATCCCTTTTCTGGCACATTTATTGACTGGTGACCTAAACGTAGTGTTATAAATGTGTACACTCCTTTCATAGAAACACACGTTTCTTTTTACCAGTTGTTAGCACTACTTTGTCTTTTTTTTTTTTAATTTTTTTTTTGAGATGGAGTTTTGCTCTTGTTGCCCAGACTGGAGTGCAGTGGTGCAATCTTGGCTCACTGCAACCTCCACCTCCCGGGTTCAAGCGATTGTCCTGCCTCAGTCTCCCGAGTAGCTGGGATTACAGGCGCGCATCACCATGCCTGGTTGGTTAATTTTTTGTATTTTTATAAGAGATGGGGTTTCACTATGGCCAGGCTGGTCTTGAACTCCTGACCTCAGGTGGTCTGCCCCCCCCGCCGCCCCCCCAGCCTCCCAGAGTGCTCAGTTTACAGGTGTGAGCCATCGCACCCGGCCTACTTTGTCTTTTATGAATAAATAAAGAAATAAGGGTTAATGGCACAAATTATTGTAGTAGATTTATCTTTTCTTTTTATTTTTTATTTTGGAGATGGAGTCTTGCTCTATTGCCCAGGCTGGAGTGCAGTGGCGTGTTCTTGGCTCACTGCAGCCTCCACCTCCTGGGTTCAAGTGATTCTCTCGCCTCAGCCTCCCGAGTACCTGGGACTACAGGTGTGTGCCACCACGTCCAACTAATTTTTGTATTTTTAGTAGAGATGGGGTTTTACCGTGTTGGCCAGGATGGTCTCAAACTCACCTCATGACCCGCCCGCCTCCGACTCCCAAAGTGTTGGGATTACAGGCGTGAGCCACTGTGCCTGGCCTAGATTTATGTTTTCTAAGTTTCTTTTTTTTTTTTTTTTTTTTTTTTTTTTTTTTTTTTTTTT